>NC_133327.1:276126265-276426265 GCF_042186555.1 Aquarana catesbeiana
TGGATATACCAGTTGAAAAGAGACTCACTGTTTAGATATTAGATTGGTGCTCAATAGCAGCGACAAGGTGGTGAATCCAGAGTCCTTTGCAGGGGTCCACAGGTGTGCAGGATGCAAATCTCTGTATTCCTAGTCCTGGTGACACGCACAGGATGTTATCCACTCAAAACCAGCATGGGGCCGCCTGGCCATTTACTTCCAGTTTTCAGTTGTTTGTGGATTTCCAGTTTGCGGAGATAGGATGAGGGCTAAGGAGTGATGAAAAGCCCAAGTTGGCTATCAGCAGAGGGCATGCGTAGGCACACACACCGACATGTTTCACCCACTTGTGACGTGGGTTTCTTCAGGGTGAAGTGTTTGCATGAACAGAATCCTTTTATAGGCAGAGTGACACTCAGTGAATTACTTCCTGTTACATCGCTTCCTGCCTAGACATGGTCATGTTAACCCCATAGGGGAATTCAGACTGCTGTAAGGAAAAAGTGTTTTTACACAGCTGCCATCTTGTGGCAGTATATGACTATTGCAGTTCATAGTATAATCATTGATGTAAAAGGTAAAATCGCCATTCACAAGTTGACATTTTATGCTTTTAATCACATCTATTAAATTCAATAGTAGTTATATTAAGATATGAATGTAAAGCTAAATACAGATAGATACATTTATACAGACTGAGGCTTATTATGATATTTTGACAATCGATCAATTCAGTGGAGATCAACTTATTGAGTCAGGATTGCATTTATTTGTCTGAGATAACTAATGCTTTCTTTAACATTGTAAAGACTCAATGCAGCAACTCTATAGGCATATAGGGAGTCTGGAGGTCCATGGTTAAGCACAATACGGGTACCGACTTGTGCTAACAAGGTTTCCCGGAACTCACCTCGCCTAAACATATGTAAGCATTATATATTAAGTCACACTTAATGACTTGAGATGATTGACACGTGTGGATGACTTGGATATGGCTGAGCTCATGGGCATGCGTTTTTAAGTGACAACGTTGTCAGTTTTTACCTTATGCAATCTCCTATTGTTTATGCTTTCCTTTCAATGATTAAAATGTTTTTCTACTAATTGTTCTAATAAAGTTATATCAGGTTAAACCGCAGTTTGTTCCTTTTCCTTCACTGAAGGTAAGGACACCTTGGGTCCTATCCCCAATCTCCTTTTATTTTGACTACTTCTCCTGTTCTGACAAGGAACACCACCTTATTAGGTGAGCCGGTAACCTGTTACCTGATTTGACTAACGATACTGGTCATCAGGACCCCGCCCATTGCGTTTTTTTTTTTTTTTTTTTTTTTACTATGATCTGTATGCCTTTGTGATCTTTTGGATCATTCCTGAGGCGGGAAGTGTTATTTGACATTAGAAAGCCTTACAATAGGATTGCATTTATTACTGCTGTAAGTGTAACTGCTCAGATAGATACTTGCACACTGATGGCGTTTGTAATTGGAGATGACATCGAGGAGGAAATCAGACTCACTTTCAGCGACAGAGGGGAAGAAGCCACTCCCTCTGCTGATGAATCAATAAAAAATTTATTTAAACTACATAAAAAGCTCACAATAAAACAACTAAATAGGAAATGGGACATTCTATCTCTAGAAACTTATATTGCTAAAGGTTTAATCCCCCGAGGGTTACGTGAGCGTGTCATTCCAGCAGAACATCTACATAATGAACGTTTTCTAACTAAATGGAAGCAGGAATGTATTGATCATGGTCTGTCTGTAATGAAACTCATAGTGGAGGAGGAAAAACTACAGGCTTCTGAGCTACAGTCACAAATTGAGGCTAGTCTGCAACAACTTGAACCCTTCAAGGACCAACTGGAATTTGAAAAACAAAATGAAATTTTGAAAAAAGAAGTCATTAAAACACAAAAAAATTTAAGACACACTAAACAATCCAAATTCCAAAGGGATTTAGACGATTGGGCCAAGGGAGAAATCTTTGATCTGACTAAGATTAGGGGTAGAAGCACCTCAAGAAAAGGCCGACAATGGTCACGCTCCTCAACCAGAGGAACACCAAATACCTCAGAAAGCGACGAAGATACAGAAAGAATGGTTGGTTTTTTAGGAGAAGAACGCTCACCTTTGGAAGAGACAACTGCTACCAAAGGGATCCTAAAGCCCACAAGAGGAACAAGAGGAAGAGGAAAAGGAAAATACAAGAGTGCTGGGGACAGAGGAGAAACGACCAGGGCCAATACCCGGAGCCAGCAGAAATGACAGAAATAATCTCCCCACTATCATCAGACATCACTTCCTTAAACCCTCATCCTGATCAACACTCCAAGACTATTATCAACCTCTCAGAATTTAAATTGGAAGAAAGGCATAGAAAATTGCTTGAAAAAGGACTCTCTTATTCACCTACTGGGTCAATGAACGAGTTTGAGGTATATAAAGACATCACTTTGTTTTTACGAAAAGTCTATCTAAGACAGTTACATCAAAGACCTACCCAAGACGAAGATGAAAACCTGCCAACTAAATCCCAAGATGATGAAGATCTGGATATACTTACCTCCTTACTAATGGAAAGTAAGGATGATGACCAATCCATCTCTACTCCCTCTAGCCCATTGAAACGAGATGCCAATCTACTTATAAAATCAACAAAAATGCCCCCTTTCCGAAAAAATAGATGGTTGGGGGTCTTCTTAGATCTGGTTCAAGATGACCTTACTAAGGTGAATTGGCAAAGAGGAAGAAAAGACAACCTGGATCCTGAACAACGCCGGGCCTTACGAGAGCTGAAGGAGGCACCAAATTTGGTGATAAAGAAAAGCGACAAAGGGGGCAATGTGGTATTGCTTTCAACAGAATACTATGAAAATGAGATAAAGAGACAGTTAAATGACCGATCCACCTATGAAAAACTTCCTGCTAATCCTTTTACCTCTATAATCAATGAACTGAATTTTAAACTTCTGTTTGCACAGGAAGCCGGCCTCTTCTCATCTCGGAATGAGTATGAGTATCTGAAAGTGAAGGAGTTTAATATCCCTACAATCTACATCATTCCTAAAGTCCATAAATCCCTGACGAACCCACCAGGCAGGCCAATCGTTTCAGCGGTGAAGGGTCCTCTGGAGAAAATTGGAAGATACCTAGATGCCCTACTGAAAGAAATGGTCTTTGAGTTACCCTCATACATTAGAGATACCCTTGATGTATTAGCAAAAATTGAAGAGGTAACCGTATCTCCTGGAACTCTCCTGGTAGGCATTGATGTAGAGTCTCTTTATACATCTATACCCCATGCATGGGGCTTGGCAGCAGTGGCACACTTTCTTGACCAGAAATTTCCACGTATGGGACCTCAGAATGAGTTCATCCTTGAGATGCTGCAGTTTGCCCTGACTAACAACTGCTTTGAATTCCTAGGGGTCTATTACAGACAAATACAAGGCACCTCTATGGGGGCCCCTTGGGCACCTTCCTACGCATGTTTACATCTTGGTTATTGGGAAGAGGAAGTTGTTTATTGCTCTGAATCTTATCTAGACCATGCCAAATTGTGGCTACGATTTATCGATGATGTCCTGCTGCTTTGGCAGGGGTCTGTCGAATCTCTTGAAGGGTTTTTGAGTGAACTGAATGAAAACAGCCGTAATATACGCCTAACATTTACCTACGACTTGAACGAAATTTCTTTTCTGGACCTCCTAATAAGGATTGATGGAGACCATCTGTCCACGAAAACATTTCGTAAAGCAACAGCAGCAAACACCCTTCTTGAGGCAACCAGCCATCATCCCAAGTCCCTGGTCAGAGGTATACCAACAGGGCAATTTCTGAGAATTAGACGCAACTGCTCACTGGATCAAGACTATCAGGCTGAATCAAAGCAACTCTATAAAAGATTTAGAGAAAGGGGTTACCCGCATAGATCTTTAAAGAACTCAAGAAAACGAGCATCTGCAATTGACCGGAAAGAACTGCTAATACCAAAGAATGACCAAGATGCCAACAAGAGCCTTTCTGATCAAGTGAAAATCATCACCACGTTTGGTACACAGTGGGAAGATGTGCGAACGATCTTGACTAAACATTGGCACGTACTGACTCGAGCTCCCCAGATGGCTTCTATAGTTGGCCCTAAACCCTTCATGGTAGCAAGAAGAGCCAAAAATCTGACTGATGAACTCGTCAGATCTGAATATACCAGACCCAATCCACGCAATTGGCTCACGGACCTGCCTCCATTGCGAGGGATGTATGCTTGTGGAAAATGCCATATTTGCAGATTTGTAGATAGATCTGACTCATTTACAGATGCAACAGGAAGAAAGGTGTATCAAATTAAACATTTCATTAACTGCAATACTACACGAGTACTGTATATGCTGGAATGTTCCTGTCATAAATTGTATATAGGCAAAACAAAGCGTCCTTTAAAGGTCCGTATAGGGGAACACCTCTCAAGCATTCGATCCCCAGATGATGATACCCCCATAGGAGAACACTTTTCAAAATATCATAATAGGGAAACAAACGGACTCAAAATTAAGGGGTTCTATGCTCTAAAACTTCCAGTAAGAAGAGGTGACTTCGACCTGATACTACTTCAAAAAGAAAAGGAGTGGATTTTTCGGCTGGGGACGCTCGCGCCAAATGGATTAAACACTGAGCTGAATTTACAGGTATTCCTGACTCCATAAGTTGATCTCCACTGAATTGATCGATTGTCAAAATATCATAATAAGCCTCAGTCTGTATAAATGTATCTATCTGTATTTAGCTTTACATTCATATCTTAATATAACTACTATTGAATTTAATAGATGTGATTAAAAGCATAAAATGTCAACTTGTGAATGGCAATTTTACCTTTTACATCAATGATTATACTATGAACTGCAATAGTCATATACTGCCACAAGATGGCAGCTGTGTAAAAACACTTTTTCCTTACAGCAGTCTGAATTCCCCTATGGGGTTAACATGACCAGGTCTAGGCAGGAAGTGATGTAACAGGAAGTAATTCACTGAGTGTCACTCTGCCTATAAAAGGATTCTGTTCATGCAAACACTTCACCCTGAAGAAACCCACGTCACAAGTGGGTGAAACATGTCGGTGTGTGTGCCTACGCATGCCCTCTGCTGATAGCCAACTTGGGCTTTTCATCACTCCTTAGCCCTCATCCTATCTCCGCAAACTGGAAATCCACAAACAACTGAAAACTGGAAGTAAATGGCCAGGCGGCCCCATGCTGGTTTTGAGTGGATAACATCCTGTGCGTGTCACCAGGACTAGGAATACAGAGATTTGCATCCTGCACACCTGTGGACCCCTGCAAAGGACTCTGGATTCACCACCTTGTCGCTGCTATTGAGCACCAATCTAATATCATCTAAACAGTGAGTCTCTTTTCAACTGGTATATCCAGCAAGCAATCACAGCCTGAACATTTAAAGAATAGAAAGGGAAGAAGGAAAGGGAAAGAGAATTTAATTTTTTTTTTTTTTTTTTCTCTTTGGAGGCTCTGTATTTTGACTCAGCTGACTATATTTTCCCATCCAATCCATATGCGGTGCTATCTTTAATGTTTCATGGAAACATGGTGCTGAATGACTAACAAGCTTGTTGTGGATCTATTGTTTCTCCTGGACTCAAGTCGCATGCCTGCATCACAGCGTGCTGCATTTTTTTATTTTTATTATATATATATATATTATCTCTATGATTGATAGTGCTACATCCAGAAATCAAACCTGTCCTGTTCACCAACTATCAGGAATACTTTCTAGCCAGAATTGCATTTATTTGTCTGAGATAACTAATGCTTTCTTTAACATTGTAAAGACTCAATGCAGCAACTCTATAGGCATATAGGGAGTCTGGAGGTCCATGGTTAAGCACAATACGGGTACCAACTTGTGCTACCAAGGTTTCCCGGAACTCACCTCGCCTAAACATATGTAAGCATTATATATTAAGTCACACTTAATGACTTGAGATGATTGACACGTGTGGATGACTTGGATATGGCTGAGCTCATGGGCATGCGTTTTTAAGTGACAACGTTGTCAGTTTTTACCTTATGCAATCTCCTATTGTTTATGCTTTCCTTTCAATGATTAAAATGTTTTTCTACTAATTGTTCTAATAAAGTTATATCAGGTTAAACCGCAGTTTGTTCCTTTTCCTTCACTGAAGGTAAGGACACCTTGGGTCCTATCCCCAATCTCCTTTTATTTTGACTACTTCTCCTGTTCTGACAAGGAACACCACCTTATTAGGTGAGCCGGTAACCTGTTACCTGATTTGACTAACGATGCTGGTCATCAGGACCCCGCCCATTGCGTTTTTTTTTTTTTTACTATGATCTGTGTGCTCCATAGACAGCCTGATCGCTCGCAGCCCCAGGATGTTGATGGATAGCCAAGCCTCCTTCAGAGTCCAGTGATCTAGTGCAGATCTAGAACCCAGAACATCTAGGCCAGACAGGCTGGCAACTGTTGTGACTATCGTCCAGTGAAAGGAGAAAAAGGACTTCCTAGTCTCTAGGGGAGAAAACCCAGAGGCACCAGTGGAGGTAGGCACTTGTCGACCAGACCAATTTGGTTGTCCAGGGAAGCAGGAGTCCTGTCCAATGTCAATAGGATTTCCCTGTGCAGAACTCTTGTACGGAAGTACACATATGGGGCTGCCTTTAAATCAGACCTTAAGACCCAGAGCCTGCATGAAAGGACAAGAGTAGTTGAACGGCAGTCCGAGGGCTTTCAAAGCTCCTCAACCTTTGCCACCAAGGCCTTTTTAGAAGTTTGGTCAGCAGACGAGCATTTGAGCCAAAGCACAGCAGCCAAGATGTAGAGCTTGGAATGGAGCAAAGCAGTATCGAAGGATGCATCACAAACGTGTTTCAGGCCTTGGGCCAACTGGTCCACCAGATACATGTATACCTAATCACTTGTCCATTGTACAAACTTTGCCACAGAACCTTGGCCCATTCATTAAGCGTCTGATACACCAGGGCCGTGGCTAAGATGGAGCATAGTGAACCCCTCAATAATATCACGGCTGCTTTAGCCAGCCTCAAACTAGGGGGATCCACCACAGGAGACGAGGTCCACTTTTTCAGAAGGACCTCCTCAAAGGGCTAACATACCGCAAAGCATTTCCGAACAAAAAGGATGCTTCAGACATTCCCAATCTTTGTAAACATATCAAAGCATGCATGGTAAGGAAAAACCTTAATGGACCTAGCTAGCTGGTGCGTTCCAAAGAGGACAGATGCATTGTCAGCCACCCTAGCAAAGTCTTAAATTACAAGCGTCTCTTGCACAGAAGTAATCAGCGTGGTCACCAGTGCTTTCCCTTGTGCGATTACAGAGACAGAGGACTCGATTTTGTTGTCAGAGGAACCAGGTGAGGCCTTTTCAGGTCTCACAGAGAACGTAGAGCTGACTCGCCTTGCACCTGAATGCTGCCTCCACCTGGGAAATGAATGACTCCAGCATCCTCTACACCATGTCTAGGGGGAAAGAGGACCTTGAGGAGCCTGCCACCTTCATAATGGGACCAGGAGGGGACATTATGCACCCAAGACTCCATACAGCCCACCCACTCAGGCAAGAAATCAAACATTAGGACACCCGGAGCCAGCAGTGGATGCTGCTGTTCTGCAAAAAGCAAGCTCTCCTGTCCTAAGTACTGCATCTGTGTCCAGTCAGAGAGGGGATCACTGGCAAGATGGCCAAAATGCAATTCCCTAGTCAGCTCACATACAAGCCAATAGGGATCACTGGCAAGATGGCTGCTGCCATGTGGCTACAAGAAAATGGCTGCCATGCACTTCCCCAGCCAGCTTACATACAAATCAATAGGAAAGTCCACCCTTCCTTTACAACACACACTGGCAGCTGGATCACTGAAAAAATGTCTGCCACCAGAGTAAAGCACATGGCAGCTGTAATGCGGCACTATGCAGAACTGAGAAGGGCCCCCTGCTACCCTGGGATGCCAGGAACAAAACAGCCTAAGCACCAAGGATTTGAAAGTAGGATGAGGGGCCAGGATGAAATACCATAGTGGGGGCAGAGGGGACCCTGCAGGACTGGCTCCACCCCAGGAAGTACCCACACCACATCTGTGGAGGGGGCATCTACTTACAGATCGAGCAGAGCATGCAGGTAAGGTTCCCATGACAGATCCTCCACTCCATCGAAGTGGGGAGGTGTCGGCCAGGGTAACATTGTGACATGAACTCTGGTGTCTAGTTATATGTGGCCCTGCGAGACGTTTAACTTACTCCCGCTCGGTGCAAGATGGGACTGTTGCAGCCAACCCAGCACGTAGCTAAAGGCCTGCGTGCGCTCGTTGGCCAGACTGGGGTGAACACTGAGTTTAGATTGGCCAGCTGTTAATTATCTCAACAGGAAAAAAATTAAAAAAAAAGCTAGGGAACTAGAAAGCTGTGTCTCAAAAAAAAAAAAAAAAAAAAAGGTAGTGTTGGATGACTAATCAAAGTATGAGTGCTGAAAATTGGCCAGGGGTAGGAAGGGTGTGAAAGTGTCTAGTACTGAAGTGGTTAAATTATGCTATGTTAATAGGAATATGTAACAACTATAATGTAGGCATTATGCTAATTTGGCTGCAAAAGTGGACACACCCTTTAAGCTATATGTCTAACCAAAACATTTTAGAGTTAGGTTGGAGGGTTAGAACATCTGTCAATTTTTGTTTACTTTCTGTCCTGGTGAATATAGTTACATTAGACAGGGAGCGAGTGTAAATCTACAAGAGACAAACACCAAGCAATAACCGACTGACTGGGGTTCAATATATTATATATTTATTTGGGAAATTGTTGTGTATATATATATATATATATTATATATCCGATGGGAAACAGTATATCCACTGGGAAACAAATCTAGATGCCTCACATCTTCCCCTGTGGTCCCCACTAGAGAAAGGGGTTATTATGGGCTTGGGATATGCACTACATATCCAGTTTTAATGTACACAGTATCACCTGTCTACCTGACTGAGGAAGCGTGAAATTACAACACCACTACTTGGCTTTATGCAGTAGCTTCTACATTAGAGATCAATTATAATAGACGACTACCATGTCTTATAGCATTCAATATATGTAAAAATAAAGGGTAGCAGACTTTTTTTTCACAATTTTCCTTCATACAAGCATTTTAAAAATACCAAAATAGAAAATGGTGAAACTTAATTTTCACCCTGTCGTTGCAGGTCTTGAAAATCAACTCACATCCTCTCCGAAAAGGCACAGAGCAAGGGGTATAACACCAAGGAATCACAATAACTCAAGTACTGAGCTCCTGTGGCTATCTTTGAGGTATTGGGTAATATGTGAGACATGTCAGCAGAAATGGCAGCCAGAAGTGCACAATCACGGGGTCTTATGAGCATGTCAATAGCCAGAGGAACTTCCAGTAGTGAGATTGAAAAGACTACCGCCAATTTTACATAGATAAAGGTTATAATGTTGCTTATAAGGCCAAGTGAGCAAGATAATAAATGGGTAAAAGCATGTAAAATGTTTTTTTCACCATAACCTAACTCTTCAAAACCAATTGTGTGCCTAGCACTGCAGTATGTCTTAGAGGTTACAAGGATATAGTGTAGGATCTACTACATATCCATATAATAATCTAACAAGATATGTGTAGCCAAGAACCAATATGTAAAAAGGTACAGGGAAACCCTCTTACCTTATTCCACATCTCAGGTCCAGGCTTCGCCTGTCACTGTGGATATACCCCTGAAGAGATCTTCAGGGTTTGGGTGCCATAGGGAATGGATCACAGCCCTGGACCTGTATAGCAGGCTGCAGCTAACACACTCAGCACCACATACCCAGGTGTGCAGGATTCAGTGCCATACATAGTCATACGTTAAAAAGGTCAGCCCCGCTACCGAGGTGTGGGTATAGTTCCAAAGATGTACATCAAGGGAAACTGCTACTGAGCCATAAGAGAGTCAGATTTTGAGTGTCAGCTAAAGAACAAACAAAAACTGGTAAAATATAGTAGTCTCTCCAATAGCAGAAGGGGTCTATACCAATGGAAACTAGCAAAAAACTGGAGCCTCACAAAGTGGGCAGTTATATGGGTATTCTGGGTGGTTTCCAGCAAAGCCTTTGCCAATCACCTGAAGTTAGTGGCATATAGCTCATGATCTAAAAATCAACTTGTGTGTCATGTACGGTTTCTCACTTTTTACCACAAGCTTCCAGCTGCTTTTGGTGTGTTGTACCAGTGATGTCCTTGAGCATTCTCCCAGGGTTCAGGAAATACAAAAGATCCCAGATCTTGTGAGGAGGCACTCCAGCACTATACAGAAGCATCTTGTGAGATTTGGAATCTTCAGCTTTGCTAGGATAAGGCTCAGCAGCATTCATTTTGTCTAAGGAAACTCATCAGAAGCCTGGTGTAAGGGAAGTATTTTTTATTTTTGAATGCTTTTTTTTTTCCTCTCAAACTTTACATTTATTTTGCTAGAAGGAGATCTATAAGGTAGGAAGAGTTAGCATTTTGATGCAAGGTCTGCTTAAAGCAACAAATCAGAAGAAAACCTTATGCGCCAAATGGAGCAATTCATAGTAACCATGAAATCTGTTACGTGGGAATACATTAAGCTAAAATCTGGTTGCCACTGCACTTTAGACCCTTTCCCACCCTGCCATTCCTTTGAGTGGGCCTATTATGCCCCATGAGCAAGGTCTGCCCGAGCAAGTGAATGCAATTGACTCAGTCACTGTGCTAGAAACACACTTTCAGCACAAAAACCTCTGCCATCTATAGAAGTATATATGTGGCATGGCCATACCGCATATGCTGCAATCAAAACTTTCGCTTTTTTTTTTCTGCTGAGAGACGTATGGAGGCTGTCGTTTCTGAAAATGCAAATTACTACCTCCTTGCTTTAATACGCTTACGTTACTGGTCTGGAACAAGCATGACCAAGTGAACACAGAACTCTAGATCTGGACCAGGATAACTAAACCACTACCTTTCAGAAGGACGTATGCAAAGAAAGCCCAAATTTCCCCTAGTATTCTATTTTCCTACAATATTCTATTTCCCCTCCCCAAACTGAGTTTATGCAGTTCAGAAAGGAAATTTCAATAGTTTGTGCTATTTTAAAGACACAAAACTGCTTCTGGCCCTTCATTTATAAATAGGTCCAGTCGTGGTGTGCTTCATAACAGATACAACAGTGACACCTTCATTAGGATCTGTAGATGAAATGGGAAGGTATGAGGGACAGATTACGGTTGAGAAATCTCTGCATTGTAAATCTCAGGACATATGCTGATGCACAATCCAGATCACCATGGCTTGCCCAAAACAAACATAACCTTTTGTTAGAGTGGACCTTGAACCAGAATATTTGCCTGTATAAGTATAAAACATGAAAAGGTGGCTGGAACAGCAGGAGTCAAACTGTAGATCTGAACGAACTGCAGGCCCTAATTTCATAATAAATATAATTTTAACACCGTCTTTATATCAGCCATTCCATATATCAAAAATGCAGTAAGGCTGGGTTCACATATATGAGGATTCCGTTCTGGTGCATTGTCCGATGTGATTTCCATTCAGTGGTTCAAGTGTGAAAAATGCACAGTATCCTTTTAAAATTCGCACCGCAAATGGCCCACATTTATGTGAGCCGGCTCCATTGAAAGCCGATCTGGTTCACATGTTATGTAAATGGGATGCAATTCAAATTGCATCCCATTCACATATATGTGAACCAAGCCTAACACTGTTGGAGGCAACAATTTTGCAGATAGCCAAGTGGGGTTCAGCTCTAAACCTCATGTAAGAATGATAGTCTCAACTTTATTTCACCTTGGAAATAACACCATAATGTGTTTATAAACTAGAAGATACTTATTGTGTGATGAAATTGTGTGTTTAGTAGGTGCTATTAATAACAAAGAGGTATTGTGATGCTTTAGGTTGCATTTTACTTGGGTACAATAGCATAATTTATGACCCTAATCATAGAGATTGGGAGAAAAAAAAAAAAACACACCTTAAATGCTAAATGTTCAAGTTTCAAGCCTGTACATCTTTCATATTATTCACAATTCTACAAGTGTATATAATCTCTGGAAGCATATACTTGCCAGCATAAACAATTACAGCATACATCAATTAGAAGAGATTACGCTTGTGATGTAAGCAATATGGAGACTGCTCCCCAGCCTTGTTGATACAGATGGGGGACATTACAGCCAATTTTGTGGACACAGAAAACAAGACACATCATATAAGGTTCTTATTTATTCCAGTTTCTGTGAAAAGAGGTTTTGGTGGGATTTGTAAGTCAGAATCATTTAAATACTTAATAAAGAAAGCAAAAAGTATTTACAAATTTCATTCTTTCTTGGTTTAATAATTACAAGAACCTCCAAAAAATTTTGGAAGGACAAATAACCAAAAGGCTTTGCTTTCTCTATAAATACAGAATTTGCTAGGGTTGAGAGATGCCTCTTTCCAACACATGGTGATTGCATTTGAAATAAAATAAATTTCTGACTCCAAGGAAGAGAGGAGTTTAAAAAAAAAAAAAAAAAAAAAATTCAGCTGTTGGTAATCGAGCATCCATCTGTTTCGATCATTACAGATCAATTAGAAGTTCATCGGATCATTTTAAAAAAAAAAAAAAAAAAAAAAAAAAAAACCAACACACAAAGAAAAAAAAAAAAAAAAAAAACACAAACATTCGCCGGTGTCCTGAACTCCATCATAAGATGGACAAAGGAGCATGATCTGAAAATAGCTTGTTGCCACTTCAAATCAAAAGAATTTGTAATAATTATATATATTTATATATATATTTATATATCTATATTTCAGCCATAAAGAGCATTAGAGAAGCTCAGGTGCTCCGTCCCACTGAAGCATGTAGGCTTCACACGCCCTTTTAAAAATCATATTTCCACAAGTGAAAATTGTGCATGTGCCCCAACCTGTGTAATGGAGGGCAGGGGGAAGGTTGGGCACAGCTTTCCACTCATCCTTCAGCAGTTGCAATACCTCATGTACTTTTTTTTTTCTTTTAATTATAGTGAAACCCCCCAAAAAAAAAACAAAAAAAAAAAAAAAAACCCTTCAACAAAGGAAAAAAAAAAAAAAAACCCCTCAAAAAAGGAAAAAACAGAAACAAACAAAAAAAGCTTGTGTACACCCCATGTGCCAACATTCTCTTTCAACAGCCCACACATGGCAGGCTTTCTGCCTTTCAATGCTGTGTGTCAGGCTACCTCCTACCCTCTGCCAGTCTTCATTACTCAAGGAGTCAAAACTCTCTCGCAAATGCAAAATCATTGGGATTTATGTATTTCTGTTAAAAAGTCAGCAGGGGAATGAGGGGAGAAAAAAAATGGAAGCCCCAGTGAAAACCAAGAGCAAGCATATGGGCAAATTTGTTTCAGTCCTTGTGATCGGTATCGGATTCATCTTCTGCTTCCCGCAGCCATGTAAAGAAGGCTGTTACAGATTTTAGAGCTACTCCTTTTCCCTGCTGCTCTGCTGGGTCCTTGCTGGATTCCCACTTGTAGAAAGGTTCCTCTTTTATGACGTCCTCATCATACAGGGCATCAAAAAACATTCGCAGCAGATCTGCAGGAGAAAAAAAAAAAAAAAAAATTATATATTATATTATATATATATATTATATTATAATGACTATATTATATATATAGTCAGTTCAAAATATTGTGAATTGTGCTTTCCAGAAGAAAACACAATCGCCTTCTAGTCTGCCAAACACAAGATGCAAATCTCAGATGACAAAGATCAGAAATGAGCATTAAAGCCGAACTCCATGTTTGAGTGAAATTTAACTAGTTAATTTGGACCAAGCTGGTCCAAAACTATTTCACTAACACATGCAACGACTATCAGCACTGTAAGAACTGTATGTAGCCACAGCTACATACCGTATACAAGCACTGCGTTCCAGCAGTGGCACAGGGACTTTGTCCTGCTCCCAAAACAACTGAGTTGGGATTATCACTGCTGAGATTGTGACATCCACCTGCCTCTCCACCTCAGTGACTCATAGGAAGTCTTGCATTCATTCAGAAAACACAAATCTTCCTATGAAAAGCTTAACTGCACTCAGCTCGACTCCATTTTTCTCCTGGAGCAGGACTGGAAGTCCTACTCCTGCTGCTAGAAAAAAGCTCTCAATACTTTAGCTAAGGCTACATAGTGCTGACAACTGCAGCACATTTGTAAGAAAATAGTTTGTTTGGACCAGCTTGGTCCAAACAAAGTTCACTAGAACCTGGAGGTAGACTTCTTTGAATAAGTCAACAGTATACCAAGTTTGAAGTTGTTTTTTTGTTTTAATATAAACATATCAAATGCATTCTAATATACATGTAAATACATAAATTATGTTGTTAAAATACTAGCAAGAAATATCAAGGACACCATCAAATATATAGCGCCAAGGCCTCATTCACACTGACAATCCTGTGTTTAATAATTATGCTACCTAGATAAAAAAAAAAAATGCCCCTGCTTTTAGATTTTCAGGTTTAAAGCAGGTTTAGGCAAGTCTGGCGTTGTTAATTAGATCATGGGCACACACACAATTATTTCTCGAAATGCAGCTAAACTGATCGCACCTAAACTCACTCAAACGCCTAGTGTGAATGGCACTTGAAAAATCATTACATATATTTATATGCGCTTAGAAATCTTGTTTAAAAGATATTTAATCACAGGTTTGACCATGCAAATGTAAATGAGGCCTAACACCTACTATACATTTGCATGCAGACATAAATCGCCAATGACTGTATAGCTAGAAAAAAAAAAAAAAAAATCAGATTGACACTTACTTGGAGGTTGATCTAGTTTAACAACTAGTGCTTGTAGCGAATACAATGCCTGCAATTCCTTTGCTTCGCTATTTAGGTATTTATGAAGTAACTTCGCTCTGTTGTGAATCACATTAACATCCACTTTATAGGGATTGTCAACTGTGGGGGGGGGTGGGGGGTGGAAAAAAAAAATAAATGAAATTAAAAAAAGGTTAAAATTGAAACTTAAAAACGAATGTGTGGTTGCAAGGATTTAAAAAACAAAAACAAACATATCAGAATAATAAATAAATCAGCATAAATAATAGTTAAAGTGGTTGTAAACCTCAGTCATGAAATCTGAACGAAAAACATACAGCATCTCACAAAAGTGAGTAGACCCCCTCACATTTTTTGTACATATATTATATCTTTTCATGTGACAACACTGAAGAAATGACACTTTGCTACCATGTAAAAGTAGTGAGTGTACAGCTTTGCTGTCCCCTCAAAATAACGCCACACACACAGCCGCCATTGTCTAAACCGCTAGCAACAAAAGTACACCCCTAAGTGAAAATGTCCAAATAGGGCCCATTTAGCCATTTTCCCTCCCGTGTCATGTGACTCAGTGTTACAAGGTCTCAGGTGTGAATGGGGAACAGGTGTGAAATTTGGTGTTATCGCTCTCACACTCTCATGGCACCTCATGGCAAATTACTCTGAGGAACCAAGGAGAAAAAAAAAAAAAAAAAAAAAAAAAAAAATTGTTGCTCAACATAAAGATGGCCTAGGCTATAAGGAGATCGCCAAGACCCTGAAAATGAGCTGCAGCACAGTGTCCAAGACCATACAGCGGTTTAACAGGACAGGATCCACTCAGAACAGGCCTAAACTTATTTAGTTCAGATGGTGTCAAGTGTGTGTGGTGGCAACCAGGTGAGGAGTACCAAAAGACAAGTGCGTCTTTGCTACAGTGAAGCATGGTAGTGGGCATGTTATGGTCTGTGACTGCATGGGTGCTGCCAGCACTGGGGAGCTACAGTTCCCTGAGGGAACCATGAATGCCAACATGTACTTTGACATACTGAAGCAGTGCATGATCCCCCTCCCTTCGGAGACTTGGCCGCAGGGCAGTATTCCAACATTAACGACCCCATGATGAACTGGCCAAGCATGTTTCCAGGCCTAAATCTTATTGCGCATCTGAGGGGCATCCTCAAACAGAAGGTGGAGGAGCGCAAGGTCTCTAATATCCACCAGCTCTGTGATGTTGTCATGGAGGAGTGGAAGAGGACTCCAGTGGCAACCTGTGAAGCTCTGGTGAACTCCATGCCCAAGAGGGTTAAGGCAGTGCTGGAAAATAATGCTGGCCAGATAAAATATTGACACTTTGGGCCCAATATGGACATTTTCACTAAGGGGTGTACTCACTTTGGATGCCGGCAGTATAGAAAATGGCTGTGTGTTGAGTTATTTTGAGGGAACAGCAAATTTACACTGTTATACAAGCTGTACACTCACTTTGTAGCAAAGTGTAATGTCTTCAGTGTCACATTAAAAGGTATAATAAAAGATTTACAAAAATGTGAGGGGTGTACTCACTTTTGTGAGATACTGTATATCTGTAGTGTTTTTACTCATCGCTCTCCAAAGCTCTAGGTCACAGGTGTCAAACTCCAGCTGCTGCAGAACTACAAGTCTCATGAGGCATTGCAAGGCTGAGTTACAAGCATGACTCCTACAGGCAGAGGTATAATGGGACTTTTAGTTCTGCAGCAGCTGGAGGGCCACCAGTTTGACACCCCTGCTCTAGGTGGTGTTTCTCTCTGGTGCTTCGCTCCTGTTATCAGCACGAGTCACTTCTGAGAAGTTTTCCCAACACGAGGTAAAATTTGTGTCAGGGAAGAGAGCTCAGCACACAGCTTGTTTATTCACAACACAGTTCTGTTGTATGAAGAGAGTGTTCCTTTCCTGCAATCAGCTCTCTCACAGGATTTAGTAAAGCTAGAGAGGGCAAAATTAGTCGCAATTCTGCAGAGAAACCAATGAGTTTCTAACCTCAGCTTGTTTAATTAAGCTATAGCAAAAAAAAACCTGGAAGTTTATTGGTTTATCTTCAGCATTGTGACTATTGCCCTCTCTAGCTTTAGTAAATAAACCCCAACAGTGTCTCAGATCTCTAACTGCAGCTCTCCAACCCCTCCTCCGATACTGAAAAATGCAGGAGACAAAGTCAGTCAGCCAGCCAATGAGAAGAGAAAAGAAGTGGGGCAGGCTGCAGCTCTGTGTCTGAATGGGCACATGGAGCTGTGACTCGGGTGCCCCCATAGCAAGCTGCTTGCTGTGAGGGGCACTCAACAGGAGGGAAGGGCCAGGAGCACTGAAGAGGGACCCGACAAGAGGAGGATCCAGGCTACTCTGTGCAAAACCATTTCATAGAGCAGCTTAGTATAACATGTTTAAACAAAAAAATAAATAAATAAAAAAAAACCAAGACTTTACAACCACTTTAAAAGGTTTTAAAGCATTGTTTCGGGGGTAGAATCTGAAAATGTAAGGAGAAAAAATGACTGGCAATATTTCAGAATCATTACAACACTGCACAAATGAGGATTGTGTTTCACTGCTTATTTTCACAATGTAAGCGCTCTTGCACTGTAATACAACTGTGAAGTGGATTTCCCAACAGTTGTTAAAATGTGGTGCTTCATAAATATAGTGGGCCTCAAGTGTAGGCTCCCAACATATCCAGAGTGTCGCACAATGGCTTAGTTTTCATAAATTTGCTATTCATATTGCATTGCTATGCACCCTAGAAAAAAATACCCATTTAAAATATGAATGTAAATACAGGATAAAAACCAAGTCGGGTTTGTGCAGAGAATTAGCAGGATAACGAAAATTATCACAGGTTTGTGATTGTTAAACATTTGACATAATATGTCAAATATATATTTGTTGTAAACGGGAGAACCCCCCCGATTTAATAAATTTAAGATCAGCTGCAGGACCTCCACCACCAGGAAAGCCAGTGTGCCATTTGCTGTGCTCCCACCTAGCGTCAGAGCTAATCAGTTACAGCTGCCCTTGTTCTGAATCACAGTACAAGGGCCTCCATATGGGCAGGCAGTTACTAACCTGCAGAAAGTGTTGGTGAACTATGAAGGAGCTGATGAGCACCCTAGTAGTTCATTGAAAACTACAAGTAATCTGCAACGGTTGCAGATGGGACTTTTAGTTCATTTATTCACAGATCTGAATGAATGATACAGCTGCCCAGGCTGAAGCCCACACAGCCGCATTTTTAAAAAATTTTTTTTTAAAATGTGTTGTCAGTGAGTGGATAGAGCAGAACCCCTGCCTGCTGTCACAGGGGTGATGTATAGTAACAGGTTACACGCTAAACCCTAAATACAGGTGTAACATTATTTAATAAAGTAAATTAAAATGCAAGAAAGGAAAGCTAAAAAGAAAAATGTATTTTGTAAAAGTGCTCACCAAAATTACCTAGTACATTCCTTTTAATACATATTTAGAATTTCAAAACTTTTCAAACTTACAAATAATGGCAGAGTGGCACACGGTACTCATTAGTGTCCGGACAAACGCGTTGGATGCCAACTGTTGGTCAGTTAAGTTGGCCTGTTGGTAAACAGAAAAAAAAGTGGATATTAAAACTGAACAAAGCTTGATGTTGGCTACAAAAAAAAAACTGAAGTCATTTTGTATTCTTACTTCGATCCAGTCGAATATCTTTTGGTTGCTACTGTTATTCTCTTTCAATAGTCTTGTAAGGACTTTTTCTAGCTCTGCTGGTGAAAGATCTTCCTTGCTAGGCGTTTCCGTCTCATCACCCAGGGTGTACTCCAGTTTCTACACAGAAAAAGCAAAAGTTTAGTTTGTGGCTTAAGGAAGATTTTGATTACCACTGGGAAAAAAAAAAGCTGTAAGAGAAAACTAAGATTTGTTTTTACTGTAAATGTTTCTTGCAGTCCATTGAGGGACACAGGAATTCTATTACAGTTGAGTTATGTTGACTACAGCAGGTTGAGACCCTGGCAAACAGAAAAACAGTAAGCCAGTCACCCATAAAAGCCCTCCTCTACCCAGGATGCCTCAGTTTTGTGAGAAACCAATACATGGGGCCGGAGAAAATACAGAGGGCAGGGACCAGTGTCCCGCAATGGACTATATGACAACAAGGTATATATAAAATAGGAATTTTGACTTGCCTGTAAATTCCATATTGTGGAGTACAATACAGGACACAGGAATTCTATTACAATTGGAATGCCCCAGAGCAGCCTGACTGAGGGGGGCAACAGCCATGAACTAGACCAGTGCTTTTCAACCTTTTTACAGTCAAGGCACCCTTTAAAAATGGTCAGTCTCGAGGCACCCCATTCTAAAATGTAAAAAATATTCTGATAGTTTTACATAACACAGCAACAGCAATACACATAGGACACCCAACATAGAAGTGAATACACTTTTGCAAACTGGCACTAAATAGCATTCCAACGTTTCTCTTCTCCAAGTTTTTCTCCATTCAGCTAATGTGACCCCAAAGCTGATGGAGAGGGGCAAGGGAGGGTCAAACAAGGATGCTATGCAAGCAACTGACATCCTTCATATCAACTGATGACACCATTGGTTGTTAGGACTCTAGCAAATAGAATATTCTTATTGTGCACAATGAAAACTTTGTGTAACTAAAAATGCAAGCTTCATCCACACGTTGGCTTGTATACAATATTTGGGTCATTTTTAGGCATTTTGCCAAAGCACCCCTGAAGACACCTCAAGGCACCCTGGTTGAAAAAGGCTGAACTAGACCATAACATTTAAGAGACTATCAAATGTCGGAGATCTCTAAAGGGCTCGTTCACACCATGGTGCAGAGACGTTAATTTTTTTCTGCACACGTTTTGCAAGGGCCCAAAGAAAACAATGGTTCTCTATGTGCCCAGTTCACCCCACAGCGTGTGGATTTTTTCTGCGCAGGAATCTGCAACGTGTATGCAGTTTACTGCACAGGGAGAAGAAAAAAAAAAAAAAGGCATGAAATCAACATTGGTTTGAACAGGACACAACTGAAGCGCATGAAAACTGAGGTCAACGTGAATAAAAACAAACACATTGAAATGTGCATGGAAAGGGATGTGAAACTGAGGTCTCTGCAAGTGAAATTTGCCTGGTGTGACCCCAACAGTCTAAATAAGTAAACAGGCTTTTAGCACCTACCTGCAATGACTGCAGTAGAAGAGGGAGGTTCCTGTGACCATTTTACAGATCTCCTGCCAATAAACTGTTCTGTGCCATGGTGTCAGATGCCATTGCAAATCAATGTGTCAAGAGTCAGTACAAAGAAACAATGTCCCTTGAAGGGCAACCGATTTAAATGCTCCCTGGACATATCTGTGTCCCAAGCAAGCAGCCCAAGTGCTCTCAGCTATAGTAACACAAGTCCCATGCAAGACATAAGTTTAGGTTTATGCAACAAGCCATTACAACTGAAGCACAAGACTCCAGGCATTTGTTCCAATCACTCCATAACCAGATAACCTGTGCTAGTCATGGGAGGGGTTCCATTTAAAAGGGTCCATTGATTCTGACACAGTTTGACAGGATAAGGTCACCATCAAAACACAGTGGAGAGCCACTCCAGTAAATCCAAACTGGGATCTGGAGGAGAGAATTTTACGGTCAGTAAAATCCCAAAAGGTGAGAACACCTCTGTGCTTGTAACCATGGCTAATTGGTGCATCCATGGTGGGAAGAGACCACCGATTTATGAGCTCCCTGTTAGAAGGTTGAGCTCCAATACACTTTTAAGATCAGCCCAGGATCCTTATGGGAGTTTCCAGTCCTCAAAAGGCACAACTCAAACAGCTGGAGTAATGAGTAGGTCTTAGCAGCCGAATGAGATCCAAAGACCCCAAGCCTGAACACCAGACTGATCCTTCAAATGCAGGATATTGCACTAATCAAGTTTGAGAAAACCCCTTGAAAAATCACTAGCGGATAGCACAATGTCAAAACTCTTCAGGAGAGGACAGTAAGGGCTCAGGAGGATCACAGGCAGACTCTACTGCAGATGGTGTCAAGGAACACTTAGAGCCATTAAGGGCAGATTGTTTCAGTACCTTGGCAGAGACAGAAAGCCCAGGAAGGACATGAGGGAGGCCTCAGCCAGCCTCACCTGACAGAACTGCAGGAGATTTGAAGAGGACCCAAAAACTAGTTAGAAGGCTAGCAAAAATTACATTGGAGATGAACAGACATCCAACCTTCTAGGACACTAGCAAAAACTTAAATTGATTGTAATTTTTTAACAAACATCTCTATACTTACCTGCTCTGTGCAATGGAGGTACAGAGCGGACATGAGCCTTTTTTTCAGGTCCCCAGCTGGCGCTCCTGGGCCCTCCCCTGTCCAGTGCCACCATGGGAAGCCGCTTCCCATGGGGGCACTTGTACGTGCTCGCACCCAAGCCCACACTACTGAGTCCATTGACACGAACAGCAAAACTGGGCCCCACCCCCCATCACTGGTTTAGATTGATAGCACTAGGAGCCAATGGCTCCCAGTGCCCCAGCAAAGCCAGCGAGACCCAAAGTGAGGGGAGAGAAGAGCTGCAGACATGCACAGCGCTGGATCAAATGAGGGCTCAGGTAAGTAAAGAGGGGGGGGGGGATGAAACCTCCAAAAAAAACTCACACCCTACACAAACACAACAGACACCACATGCCTATCAAAAGATTTAGACAAAAGCCAAAACAATGACAAAACTGCCTGTGTGGATAGTTAGCACACAGGTTACCACAAAACATTTGTTTTCAAAGAATGAGCTGGGGGTTTTCTAAAAATTGTAATGTTACGTTATGTTGACCTTTTGGATGCAAAGATTTTTGTGGCATTGTCCTTTAAATTGCATTCTTGACTGTCCGTGTTTGTTCAACACAATGCAGAAGATGTATAACTGAATGAGGGTTCTGTAGTCAATAATGGTAATCGCAAGCACTCTTAACTGCCTCTTCTGGCAAAGAGACTACAATTCTGGAGAAACTGTGTTGGTGTGAAGGTATGGCATCCTAGCTGCTAATTTTCAGACGGTTGGTGACAGAAGGGGTATGGAGCTTTATACAGAATGGTTTTATCTATCAGCCATTTTGAGGAATTGACTTTTCTCTATTGTAGACAAGCAACACAGCTAGGTCCCCTTTCTTACTCCAGCTTCTTACCGGATAGCAACAGACTTTTAGGCAATCGTGTCCCTTGTCAACAAATGTTAATGAAGATACCCGATTACTCCCAAGTGCTGCAAATGTTTCTCTAGTTTTAAAAGATTTTGTTCATAGCCATTACAAAAAGACAAATCAAGTCAAATTCAAGAACTTAAATATTTACTTCTGTATTTGCCTGGAATTCAAGCTTCAGTTTTAACATGCATAGAATAGGGTTAACATGTTTGTTGAAGAACCTGATAGTAAATGAGGCTATGGATCTATAAAGCTAGCCTAGAAATTACTGTATTTTGTCTTGGGGCTCTATTAGTTGACCAAGTGGATATCACCACAGCTCTGACTTATAGACCAAGGCAGTAATAGGAAACCAGGGAAAAAAGAAAAAAGTGGCTCCAATTTTCATTTTGTTGACGAAATGACAGCCCGTATACTTACATGATCAGTTATAAACTTGTTCACATCCTGATCCTTTGACAAGAACTCCTTCCAGGTAAGTCCAGATTCTTTCCAGAGTGCACCGGCTTTCTTATGAGACTACAATAGAAAAGAAAAACGTTCATACATTTACAGTCCAACACCAGCCAATCTTCAAAAGTAACCTAATAACAAGACTGACACTCACCATTCCTTTGCACTGCAAACCTAGGATTTCTGCTAGGAGGATGCCAGCCTTTCCATTTGGTATTAAAGGCTTTGTCAGATCTCTAAAAAAAGAAAAAAAAAAAAATCAAAAATATTGAAAATTGAGCAAAAAGGTTATTGGGCAACATGCCTTCAAGATCCATTTGATTTTTACCTAAACAACTCTCCCATAGGAATTCCTCCTTCGATTAAGACTGGACTGATTAGCTCAGCCAAGTAAAGCCATATATGAGGGATGTCTATCTCCATATCTTCTCCCACCTCAAGTACTTCCAACACTCTGTAAATAAGAAAAAGGTGTTATTAGTGAAGACACTTTACAGTTTTAAAAGTGAAAGTGAATCTCATAAAAAAGTAGTACCGACTTAAAAAAAAAACAAAAAAAAAACAACATTTTTACTACCCTAGGTGGATGCAGCATCACTCCGATGTGGCATCTGTCTCCTGTTTGCTAAGTAGTGAGAACTAAGTGATCAAACACCTCTGTTCTCCCCCTCCGCTCTGAGCAGAGCCGTGATGGTCAGTAGCTTGTCTGCAAAGGCCAACAAATGTTTCCCTACTTTGGAAAGAGGGCGTTCCCTCAAGCTGAAGATTTAGTTGGTCTGGGGAACTTGGAAGTCCAAGGTTTACAGACAGACTGGGAGAAAGGCTTGAACTGGGCTTTGGTGGTGAAGGCCTGAATGTAATGAAAAAACTACTTTTGGCCTACTCTAGTGTAAACCCTAGCCGCCTTCTGCTGAAGCGGATGGGTACTCTTTCCCTGAAGTGAAATGATTGCCAAGGGTGGAGTGTCAAAGGGATGCCGTCATTCAGCTGTGAAACAAGCATGAAAAAAGCACCCGCTTTGCATGCCCTTTGAACATTAACCAAAGAGCCTGACAGGAGACTTGTACAGGAAACGAGAAGGGAGACCAACAACCCAAACCATGCAGGCATGTGCTCTAAATACCCTTTAAGGAAGCTACTCTCAGTGTTTTGCTAGCAAAAGGCCCATAAACCACTAATTCTGCTGGCAGATCAGATAAGGATTCTGCAAGAGAAGGTAAAGAAGCACACTTGACTTGTGCAGTCAGATTGAGCAGGCAAGACTTTTATTTGGCCCAAAAACTCCTGCACGATTGTGGAGTAATTCTCTGTGCACAGAGTCGATAAACGGGCCATGCCAGCCAGAGCTAAGGAAGACTTAAAAGATGGTATAGACTCAAGCAGAGGATAAGATGCCAGTATCAGGCCATTCAGGCTGTACACTGAAGGCAGCATCAAAACCCTTAGATTGTTAGCTGGAGACACAGGGTTTGCTCCCCATGTGTCTAGGATCTGACATGTTGCACTGCAAGGTGGAGGCAACATAGCTTATGTCACAACCAATCCAGGTAGTAGCAGGAGAGGGTCAAGCAGCCAGATGCAACTAGGTCACTGCAGACAGCCAAAACCACACTTCAGTCTTTGCCATGGCCATGAACCTGGAGAATGCTCCGGGGTCAACAGTACATACAGGTAGGGAAAGAACCACAAGACAGAGCTAAGTGCCTGAAGGTCACATTCCAGATTAGTCCTGCAATGTCTTATTCAGCGGATATGGGTACAGCCCCCCAAAGCTAGTGCTGAGGAAACATTGAACTGAATAGCTGCATATAGAGACCAAAGAAAAAAACAAAGCATGCTGGGAGAAGTTATACCAGGCAATATTTTTTTTGTTTGCCAGTGTCCAAATCTTCATGTAGACGGCAATATAACCCTGAATTATTTTGCCCCCAATGAATGAGAAATACAACATTCCACATTAATACTGGAAATTGTATGTCACAGAAATAGAACTCCTGATGCTTAACTGATTGGTACTTACCCTTTGTAATACTGTTCTCTAGGTAACGTGCCAGTCTTCACTAGTGTATACAGGAATTGACCCATGTGTTCACGGGCAATAGTGCTCCTCTCCAACGTTGACTCAATGCCATTCCGTACAAAAATGAAAAGCAGTGTGGGGCTATTTAGTTCTTGCACACACTGGACTGCCTCCTGCAGATAGACAAAAATGTGTTAGAGAAAAAAAAAAAAATAACCACAGATGGATAGGCATACATATCTCCATCAATGGGCACCTTACCTTTGTATCATTGATATGTAAAAACTCTTCTATGATTGCTCTAGATTTTTTTTCGAGTTCTTCCTCAGACAAGGCAGGTTTGGAGGAGGCAGCAGTAACAGCCACTGGTGCTGGAGCTTCTCGCTTGACTAAGCAGAAAGACATGACGAATGTGCTTATTGCAACAATCAGGACCAACCAAGGGGAGCATATGCCACACGAGTATCACAAAAAGAAAAGTTCTTAATTAATGCTATACTTACTTTCTCTGCTGCGATCTCGGGGTTCAGTCATACTAGCTACTTTTCGCACGGCTTCTTGTGGAATTTGTGCCCCTCTCTCTCTACTGCGATCATCCGTCTCCTTGCTAAAACTCCTCTTTGTCAGTACAGCCCGGGACCGCTCTGAGCGGTCAGATCTCTCAAAGAGATCGGCTTTGTCGAATCTGTCCCGTCTATCAAATCGTTCTCCTCTATCTTTCTCAGAGCGTTCACGACTTGAACTACCTCTGCAAAAGAAGTCGTTAGATCAGTATATATAGACCACACAGATTTGTAGTAGATATTTACATTTATTCCTTTCAGTGAAGTTTAGAAACATGCTGTTCCTACTGTATCAGTGAAGGGCCTCCAACTGTACGCATTAACCCCACCAGCAGTTATGGGCAACAGTATACATTTGCAATCTGAGTAACACCAAAAATTACCTCACTCGTGGGCTCATGAGTCCTATAGTATTAAAAGAAATCTGAGGGTATGTGGCTTGAAAAACTGGGTGCTGAATGGAAATCGTTGGCCAGCAGCTAACAGCACCATTCTAGGGCTGCAACTAACAATTACCGTATTTATCGGCGTATAACACGCACTTTTTTTCCCCTGAAAATCAGGGGAAAATCGTGGGTGCGTGTTATACGCCGATCCCCCGCCGACTGTAAGCTTTTCGGACGCTCTCAGCGGCTTTTAGCTTTTCTCGGCGGCTTTGAAAATGGCGCCGCCGTTCTCGCCCGCCTTCGGCCATTCTCGGCGGCTCTCGCCCGCCTTCGGCCATTCTCGGCGCCTCTCGCAGTCCCGCGGGAGCCGCCGAAAGCCGCCAAGAACGGTCGCGCCCTTTTCAAAGATGCACAGACTACAGATGGACATGGACAAGGCTGCAATGGGGGGACAAGGCTGCAATGGGGGGACAAGGCTGCAATGGGGGGACAAGGCTGCAATGGGGGGACAAGGCTGCAATGGGGGGACAAGGCTGCAATGGGGGGACAAGGCTGCAATGGGGGGACAAGGCTGCAATGGGGGGACAAGGCTGCAATGGGGGGACAAGGCTGCAATGGGGGGACAAGGCTGCAATGGGGGGACAAGGCTGCAATGGGGGGACAAGGCTGCAATGGGGGGACAAGGCTGCAATGGGGGGACAAGGCTGCAATGGGGGGACAAGGCTGCAATGGGGGGACAAGGCTGCAATGGGGGGACAAGGCTGCAATGGGGGGACAAGGCTGCAATGGGGGGACAAGGCTGCAATGGGGGGACAAGGC
The DNA here is from genome assembly GCF_042186555.1 of Aquarana catesbeiana. Classification (NCBI taxonomy): domain Eukaryota; kingdom Metazoa; phylum Chordata; class Amphibia; order Anura; family Ranidae; genus Aquarana; species Aquarana catesbeiana. Next base: position 276,152,608 of record NC_133327.1, read on the forward strand.
TGCAATGGGGGGACAAGGCTGCAATGGGGGGACAAGGCTGCAATGGGGGGACAAGGCTGCAATGGGGGGACAAGGCTGCAATGGGGGGACAAGGCTGCAATGGGGGGACAAGGCTGCAATGGGGGGACAAGGCTGCAATGGGGGGACAAGGCTGCAATGGGGGGACAAGGCTGCAATGGGGGGACAAGGCTGCAATGGGGGGACAAGGCTGCAATGGGGGGACAAGGCTGCAATGGGGGGACAAGGCTGCAATGGGGGGACAAGGCTGCAATGGGGGGACAAGGCTGCAATGGGGGGACAAGGCTGCAATGGGGGGACAAGGCTGCAATGGGGGGACAAGGCTGCAATGGGGGGACAAGGCTGCAATGGGGGGACAAGGCTGCAATGGGGGGACAAGGCTGCAATGGGGGGACAAGGCTGCAATGGGGGGACAAGGCTGCAATGGGGGGACAAGGCTGCAATGGGGGGACAAGGCTGCAATGGGGGGACAAGGCTGCAATGGGGGGACAAGGCTGCAATGGGGGGGACAAGGCTGCAATGGGGGGACAAGGCTGCAATGGGGGGACAAGGCTGCAATGGGGGGACAAGGCTGCAATGGGGGGACAAGGCTGCAATGGGGGGACAAGGCTGCAATGGGGGGACAAGGCTGCAATGGGGGGACAAGGCTGCAATGGGGGGACAAGGCTGCAATGGGGGGACAAGGCTGCAATGGGGGGACAAGGCTGCAATGGGGGGACAAGGCTGCAATGGGGGGACAAGGCTGCAATGGGGGGACAAGGCTGCAATGGGGGGACAAGGCTGCAATGGGGGGACAAGGCTGCAATGGGGGGACAAGGCTGCAATGGGGGGACAAGGCTGCAATGGGGGGACAAGGCTGCAATGGGGGGACAAGGCTGCAATGGGGGGACAAGGCTGCAATGGGGGGACAAGGCTGCAATGGGGGGACAAGGCTGCAATGGGGGGACAAGGCTGCAATGGGGGGACAAGGCTGCAATGGGGGGACAAGGCTGCAATGGGGGGACAAGGCTGCAATGGGGGGACAAGGCTGCAATGGGGGGACAAGGCTGCAATGGGGGGACAAGGCTGCAATGGGGGGACAAGGCTGCAATGGGGGGACAAGGCTGCAATGGGGGGACAAGGCTGCAATGGGGGGACAAGGCTGCAATGGGGGGACAAGGCTGCAATGGGGGGACAAGGCTGCAATGGGGGGACAAGGCTGCAATGGGGGGACAAGGCTGCAATGGGGGGACAAGGCTGCAATGGGGGGACAAGGCTGCAGATGGACACTGATGAGGCTGCATTGATGGGCATTTAAATGTAAGTTTTTTTCCTTAAAATGCCCTCCTAAACTTGGGGTGCGTGTTATACGCCAATACAGTATTTTCATAATCGATTAGTTGGCCGATTATTGTTTCGATTAATCGGTTAATAACATTAAAAAAAAAAAAAGCGTGGTGTATAATTTAGGCAATATGTAAAGTTTTAAAAAAAAAGGCAATTTTTAAATATCTCTATGCAGTGGTAAATATAAAATAACCAACTATATGGTAAGGGAGCAATATTTAATCCCACTCTGAGCATAACAGACAAAAGAAATATACTGTATATACTATTGGAAATAGAAAACTTCTTGGTTAAAGAAATTTTTAGATAGCATGTGGTTTTCGTTCAGAATTGACATTCATTTTAAAAACAGAATGTTAAAAACAAGTGAAAATTCTTTCGTTCAGCAAATGTACAAAGATTTTTCTGAATATTTCCCTCACCCTTTACAAATATGCAGCTGCTGAAAAAAGTATAGATGTGAACTTGTTCCATAGGAAATCATGTAAATATGTAGTGCGTTTCTGCAAAAGGCACCAAAAAAAAACATAGACGTGAACCAGGTCTAAGACATTTAGTAACATAATGGGATATAAAAAAAAAAAAAAAAAAAAAAAAAAAAAAAGCTAAAAATGAGCCCTTTATAGTACAAAAAAATAAAAAATAAAAAAAAGCAGATAATCACTACTGTAAGGGGTTCATTTTTTACTGTAGAACTGTGAAAGTAATACTTACAGTAGCAATTATTTGCCTTTTTGTAATATAGAGGGCTCATTTTAGTTTTTTTTTTTTTTTTTTTTTTAACCCCATTATGTTACTGGCCGATCGGTTATGAAAATAGTAATCGATTAATTTCATAAATCGATTAGCCCTACACAATTCCTTCCACAAATGCAACTCACCATGCTTCCCCTCAGCTCATCATCCCTCCATGGCACAACAAATCATGTAGTTCACACTAATGCACAAATCTTGCCCTGGCACAGCACATCTACATAGGTCACCCTGCAGCTCACCATCTCTTCTCCCCAAGGGATCACATTCCCACCAGCTAGGAGGAACTGCTGGGGACGTGATCAAGTAGAGGAAAACTGGTGACCCTTGGGGATGCAGCCCTCTCTGCAAACCAAACTCTATTCGTCCAGTGTAGCAGCCAGCTTCCCCTGGAAGATCATGCCCTCCAATGCCTCCTGTACTGCCAAAAGCACTGCACCTTGACAAGTTCCCTGCACTCTGTTTCCTACATCTCCGCAAAACAACCAATGCTCTCTGCTGCCTACCACACTTCCTGGACCACTGCATCTCTACAACCTTGACACCTCCTAGGACACAGTTCTTTGCTGCCACTTCCATCCCCACAACCATTGCACTCTGCTGCTTTCCGCAGCTCCTTCGCCACTGCTCTCTACCACATCTGGCAGCTTCATAACCATTGCCTTCTGCACAGAGGATATGCTGAAGGAAGAGGCATCTCAAACACTATGCTCTCTCAAACTGAAAACACAAAGAAACTTGATTGATCATTCCACATTCAATTTCACAGTTGGAGCACACTGAATATAAAACTTAACACAGACATGTGTGAATAGCATAAAATATAAACTCAGTACAGCCAGCAGGTTGAAACACACCCACCAGCATCTTATATTCCAGACCTCAGGAGGTTTCGCATAACATTGTCAATCCAAAAGTCAAGCAATCTAGTTTCATTTTTGAAAGGGTAAACCCTATTTAAATACAAGACCCTTAAAAAAATTTTTTTTTTTAAATGGTGACACTCATATGGTAGTCTGATCTATTATCGTGACCCTCTAATCTGAAGTTGAAACCAGTAAAATTAGCCATGTACAGTCAGGGGTATGACTAAACCTACATACCTAGAAACAGGCCGCCTGGCATCTTGACTGTCTGCAGATGAAGACTGCTGAAGAGCAGAAAACCTATTAAGTGTGCTTGGTCGTCCAGATTCCGGAGCTAAAAAATAAGACCGTCCATGCGAAAAATTACAAAAAAAAAAAAACTAACTCCATTTACAACACCTTAAATAAAAGGGGTAGCTTACTTGACTCAGCAGGCTTTGCTCCAGAGCCTCCACTACTTCCTTTGCCCCAACTTAAACGTCCACCTGGTGCCAACAGTTGATTAGAGTCTATAGCACCAAGCTAAAAAAGGAGAAAGTAAAACCAACATTAATAAAGATTTACAAAATAATAAGTTTGACAAAGAAAGATTTACTATTGTAATAAAACCTGCCAATTACCCACCTTTGTTATTTTAGAGATTCTACTGGTGTCAATTGGACGGCTTCCCTTGGTTATGGGCACAGTGTTCCAACCATCATCCGATTGCGGATTACTTCGTCCACCCGTGGGACGTCCTGGTGGCTCTCGCCTTTTGTCTTGTTGTTTGGACGACATTAGTTGCTGAACTTTGACATGTTCCCGCTGTTTTTCCATTTCAGCTTCTTTATGAATCTGATCTATAGTCTTAGGTCCCTGGTCTGCACGACGAGGCACCCAATTGCACTTGCGGAGGAAGAGAAAGAAAATGATTAAAACACTGCAAGGACTGCCCTAATAGTAAATACATAAATCACAAACCAAAAGTGGTGTCAAAAGTTTGGCAGAGGGGACACTATAAAGTGGTGGCTTACAATTATTTCTTAAAACGTCCATAGTGTTCTTACCATTCTTAGATCAATGACATCCTGAAGCATGAAGCGTATACGAGAAGAGGTTTTTCTTTCTTTGATGATTTTATCCATTTGGTTAAAATACTGATCCATCCGAGGCTGTTAATGGAAAAAGAAAAATAATGTTAACTCCCTTACGATGACCATATGCACATATGTAACCTCACTGAAATGGCTCATCTTGTGTGGGGCACCATATGTGTGCACCTGTATTTGCACTGGTAGAGTTCTGCATATCTTGCTCCTATAACAAGGAGCCGAGCTGTCACCATCAGCTACAGGTCATGTACTAATGATCAGAAGCTGGTAGGGCAAGCTCTCGATCACAAGGCCACTTTGATTTGCCATCACAGAGATGGACAACCCATCCCCATGTTCTTTTTTATCCAACCTTTGACCCTGACCCCTGCCCATTTTAGCGTTATATTATCTTTTTACAAATTAATATAGCAGGGAGAAAAAGGATACAATGTAGCTTGTTTTTTCTCTAATCAATACACATTGTATCCTTTTTCTCCCTGCTATAGAAATTTGTTAAAAAAAATAAAATATAAAGATAAAATAGCAGGGGTCAGGGTCAAAGGCTGGATATATTAAAAAAAAAAAAAAAAAAAATATACAAACCTTGGCTTTGTCAAAGTCCAAGTCTTTCCCAATTGTAGACAGCAATCGGCAAAGACACTCTAAAGACTCCTCATCGTGGTTCTTTAACAGTTTAACTACACAATCGTGCATGATAGCTTCAGTAAGCATTTTCAATTTGAAAAGTTCTCCAATGAATTTAATGTTGCCTAGAGATCTGCGCCTAGCAATATCCTTCGCTGCCACCAGTTCATCATTTAGACGAGTCTTCTCTTCCGGCTGCAGGTAAAAAACAAAAACGCATTTTAGCTTTGAATGTAACAGTAAGGGTATTATGTATATAGATCCTACTGAATTGTACAGTTTTAATGCAAATCTGCACAATTACCATTGTAGCAGCATCTAATTCCTTCTGCTTCTTTTCAAAAACTTCGTCGTCGTCCTTGTCTTTTTCAAACTCCTTCTGGCAGCGGTTAAGTAGCAGCTTGCGGAAGTTCACAGTCACTCCTGGCTTGTCTGTAGTTGGGACTTTCAGCTAAGCAAGGAAAAAAAAAAAAAAAAATTGTCAGTCCGGAATCATGCAGTAAAACAATGCTCTACATTTCTGTTCTAAAGAATGCAAACGTTTTCATATCTCAACATCCCTACGAAATATCACATTATTGAAGGGATCATTCCAGCTTCAACTAGGTTTTCAGTCAAAATGACCACTGTGAAGCATGTTGTAAAGTAACTAAAGCTTTGAAAGGAGAAGTTCACCTTTTTTAAAAAAATAATAAAATGCACTTTTTTTGCAAAAATAAGTGCATTTAATATTTTTTCCTGCACGAGCCTAGAACACATTGCACACGTTATCGCTGGTGCAGTGTCAAGCTTCTATAGACAAGCCCTCCAGCTATTACCTCCAGAGGGGATGTCAGTTTAAAAGTTGCCAGGCTTGTGAATGAACTACAAGGGCACTCACCAGCCCACGCGTAGTCTATTCAGAACTATATGCAGTCTGCCACGATGGCATTTAGTTCATTAATTTACAGGCAACTGAATTAATGATGTGGCAGTGAGGGCAGAGCCCTGCACGGCCACACAGCTTTAGAATTATGACAGTAGGTACAGGGAGAGGATGATACCCCACCTGCTGTTATGGGGCGTTAACATGTTCTAAAAGGTGAAATCCTTATGACCCCTTTCACACTGGAGGCGTTTTAGCACTAAAAATAGCGCCTGTACAGCATCTCTTAATGCTCCCGCGTGAAAGCACGAGTAATTTCACACTGGGGCGCTGCGCTGGCAGGACTTTAGGAAAAGTCCTGCAAGCAACATCTTTGGGGCGCTTTAGGAGCGCTGTATACACCACTCCTAAAGCTCCCCTGCCCATTGAAATCAATGGGCAGTGCCTGCAAAAAACCTCGGCAGTGGTGCTTTTAACGCTTTATTCGGCAGCTAGTGGGGGTTAAAATCACCCCGCTAGCAGCCGAAAAGCGCCTTTAAAACTACGGTAAAGTGCCACTAAAATTAGAGGCGCTTTACCGTAAGCCAAGCGTGAAAGGGCCCTTAAGGAAATGTCCTAAACCAACAATCCAAGAATAAGCTATAAAAAAAAAATGTAGTAAAGTGATGTTTTATTTTTAAATAAAGCGAGCCTTTACAAACATGTTATACTTACCTCCTCTGTGCAGTTGGTTTTGCACAGAGCAGCCCAGATCCTCCTCTTCTCAGGTCCCTCTTTGCTGCTCCTGTCCCTGCCTCCCTTGAGTGCCCCTCAGCCAGCAGCTTGTTACAGGTTGTCATGAAGGATGAACTCCGGCGTGTTCGCACAGCCCACGTGCAGAGCCCGCCAGGAAGTCGGCACTGCGCTAATCACAGGCAGTGAACCATTGTCCCGATGAGCGGCTGCAGAGATCAGGAAATATCTCACTACCTGTAATTAGCGCAGCGCCAGCTTCCTGGCGGGCTCTGCACGTGGGCTGTGTGAACACGCCGGAGCTCATCCTTAATTGTCACCCAAGCTGAATCAGAGCTCCTTGTATCCATTCAGACAGGGAGCCCAGACCTGGCCCCAACCCCCCTCTCCCCTGAATGGCTGACTGACCGACAGCCGCGGGAGCCAATAGCGCCCCTGCTCTGTCTCAGTCAATCAGGAGGAGTGTACTGGATGGCTGAGGGGGATCATGGACTTTGCTGGAGAGAGAAGGTCAGGTAGGTAAGTTGGGGGGGAGCTGCTACACATGTTTTTTTTTTTTTTTTTTTTTATCTTTATGCATAGGATGCTTAAAGATAAAAAACCTTCTGCCTTTACAACTCCTTTAATTTAATTTTCAATTTACTAGAACTTGCGCTGTCTGGGGTGAGCAAAGAACAGGGTATCTTGATCACACTGTACAGGACACAGGCTGAATCATAGGCTGCTACCCTAAGGTAACTGGACACTGGCAAAGTTTTTTGGGAAATCCTAAGAGTTGGAGGACGTCTGTTATAGTTTGCCTTTTTATGGGCGACAGATGTCCCAGACCCGTGGGCTCAATCAGTGGTCTCAAAAGGTGTACAAAAAAAAAAAAAAAAAAAAAAAAAACTTTACCCCAACATTTTCTTCTTGTCTCAAACCAACTTAATCTTCTCCAGGACAGTCAGATCTGCAGACAGCCCTGAACCATTTCTTAGTCCAAGGGCAATATTCCCTACGCACACATTTAAGAAACTGGCTATTCATTAAAGTGGTGTTCCACCGAGAAATCAAAAAAACATTTGGAAAAAAAAATATTTTTTTTTTTTTACTCACCTCTAAATGGCTGTTGCTAGGGGGTCCCTCGTAGTCTGCCACCTTCAGTGCCTGGGCTGGTGACATCACTTCCCCTGGGCGCAGGAAGGGCTCAGCTCTGCCCCCTCCCTCTTGTCAATCTGGGACACATTACAGGTCCCAGATGACTGAGCTGGCAATCACGGGCCGTGGGCCGCTCGCGCATGTGCAGTGGGCGCCCGGCTGTGAAGCCACAGCCGGGCGCCCACAGTTGCAATGCTGGCGCCGCCGAATGGAGGGGGAGAGGAGCGGGGCTTCTGTCCCCCGCATCGCTAGACCCTGGGACAGGTAAGTGTCCGATTATTAAAAGTCAGCAGCTGCGGTATTTGTAGCTGCTGACTTTTTTTTTTTTTTTTTTTTTTTTAATGGGAACTCCTCTTGAATGCTGGGTGCTGTATGACAATAGGCTGGAAACCGTGGATGATCAAAGTGAAGAAAATTTTCATCACTGATGACATGTTCGTCACTCATTAACTAACTCACTAACCATTTCTTGTCCCAGGAAGTTGTCATTCCAGTTCCTCTGGAGGAAAAAAATTCTTTCAATCCTGTTTACTGTGCCAAAACCCAACAAGGGTATTCGTTCTATGCTGGATCTAAAAGCCCTAAACAAGTACCTTCATGTCCCAAAGTTTGGCATGGAATGTGCCCCTCAGACAGGAAAATACTTATGTAGATAAGCATCTTGGCGGTCTACCAATCACCACTTAACCTCTTCATCATCATCAGCGCTTCCTGCGTTTTCTAGTAGGAGATAAACAGGAAGAGGAAGCTCTGCAACTCCAGAGGAACAGTAAACAAAGGTGCTCTGGTTTGTAACTCCTGCAAAACCAACCCCAGATAACATTCCAACAAAGCCAGCAAAATGGTAGAAAGCGCAGGGTAAAGGCCAATTAATATACAAAACGTGGGTAAAAATCAGCCAAGCAACTCCTTGGCTGGTTTTCATACACTTTTTGTACATTAATAAATGTACTTTTACATTTCGGATTCTGAGATGTTGCCGACTTTTTCTGAAGGATTCTTCTACTCTTATCTGCAAACATCCAAAGGACTATTCAGATGCTTAAAGCCTTGTGTTGGGTAATCAAGTTTCATAAGTCTGCTCTCCAATTTCTCGTCTAGAATACTCAGACCTCATTATGGACACAGCCCAGGCAAAAAAAGTCTTTCATTAAAACAATATTCTCTAAGAGCTCATGCTTTAATCATAAGATCAAAGAGACAGCCCTCAGCAAGATTCTCTACTAGAGTTTTGGCTTACATGGTAGTTTCATTTGAGGCTGTTCCCGTTAATGCCATTCAAGGGCCCTCCAACTCAAGCTCTGAATCAATGAATCCACCATCAGGGTCACCCAATCTGGGTACATTCAGACATTGCCACAGCTGAGGCCTTTATCAACCACCAAGGGGGTACCAGGAAACCTCAATGGAATTAAGCCTGATCACCTTATGGAGGTGATGGTGGAAAAATACTGTCTAGCCCCCTTCAGCTGTCCCTATCCCAGGAGTAGACTATTGGAAGGTGAACTACCTCACTGTCTCCAACAGGACCAGGGAGGATAGGCCATTCATCTCAACATCTTCAATCTCCCGAGTGAGTCAGAAGGGACTCCTCTCTAATGTGTTCAGAACCCCTGGCGTTTCATTGAGAAAGAGTGCATCAAAAAGGCAAAACGGTTCTGGTGTGCTTTCTATTAAAAAAAAAAAAACATAACTCTTATTACTCAGGTTCCTGAGTGCACACTGTATGGAATGCGTTACACAAAAAACTTTGAGAAAACATTTCATTTTAAGGCTCGGAATATCAGTAAACACATCTTTTGGTAATTTTTAACCTTTTCCTAAATAAATGTGTATCAGATTGTGTCCAGCCCATATTCCACAAGAAAGACTCACCCCCATAAGGCAGCGGCACATATTGGCATACGCTACAGAAAAGTTTGGCTCAGAGATGGCTTTCTCAAATATCAAGTCGATTACACCCTTTAGTCGGTCCTCGGTATCTATGGCTAAATCAGTAACTTGCTTCATAAGTTGTTGAAACATCTGCGGTGTCAGCTTGTTGAGAATACTGCGCACTCTGCGGAACAATTCCTACAAAAAAAAAAGAAGACCATTAGCACTGCTGTGTGCAATACTGAACAAGACAGGCATTTAAAAACACACAATATCTGCATATAACAACTTCCTTGAAACAAACCTTGCAAAAGCTTAAGCTCAGCAAAGAAACCTATAGATTTAATGCATAAAACTAATTTTATTTAAGAGTTACAGTATGTTTCCAAAAACAACAATTTTACCTTTACAAAAGTGCTTAAAATACAGCCAATCTTAAATGGCTCCAAAGAGACTAACACCAACTCACCTGTGTCTTCAGAGATTCGGCATCATCTTCATCACCTGCTCTTTTATTCAGTGGTTTCCACGCTTTTTCAGCTTTATTCAGCTGAACATTCTCATTTAATGACACAGCTGCAATAATTTTCCGAGGCTCCTTTCGTGGTCCCTGTTGAGATCGTCGAGGACCCATTCCAGCTGGCTGCAGAACAAAAAATGTAAGGGTTCAGGTACTTTACAACAAAGCTGTTCAGAACAAACGGTGCAGTATAAAAAAAATGCACACTCCATGCTAGCTTGATACGGAAATGCATTGAACAGCATTGCTACCAAGATGCTAGTTGACATTGTATTATAGTTGAAATTATATTCTGAAATAAAATCAAGCATCAGAAGAAGCAGAAAGTCACCAAGTTTTATCTAAACCACGAAACAAAAATGAACAAAAAAGCCACTTACTGGTCCACGATTGCCCATAGTAGGCTTGCCAAGATTGGCAAAATGTGGGGTGAAGTCTGGCCCACAGTTCATGCCAGTCAATCTTGTTGGATCCAGAGGTCTAAGGGGAGTATGGTTGGCCTTTTGAAAACACAACAAATATGATTAGAAAGAGATGACAACTTCTATCTCAAATTAGGATATTTAAAAAAAAAAAAAAATACCCACCTTATCCAGCACTACATCCGTAATCTGAGGGAGGCCTTCTGGTTTTTGCATACTGGCCACAATAAACTGAAAGCCAAGCAAAAACTCCCGGTCATAGCTTTTCTTATCTTCAGGGCTTAATGGCTTCCATTGTTCTGTAGGAATAATACATGAAGTCAGAATCTAACCATTCACATCTGTTGGACTACTAAAAATGATAGGCCTAGTTAGCTCAACTTTTTTTTTTTTTTTTTTAAACTTACCTTAAAATCTATTGCTTGGGGGCTATTCAGGGACACCAGAATTCAGAAACAGTCAGGTCGTACAACCAGTGACACCGGCAAAAATTGCCAGCCCCTGAATAACCCCTTTTTTACCCAGGTCGTCTTAAGTTTTGTGGAAAATTAGGACCAAGGGTAAAAGCAAAAACAGAGGAGTTGGACCTGCATTCCTAAATGGACTCCAAGAAATAGATTTCACGGCATCTATAGAACATTTACCCCCCCCCCCCCCTTCTCATCTACTGCGTGGTCAAGAATTCATATCGGGGGCAACCATTACATTCCCAACCTTTAGCAATCTGTGAAAGAAGGTTCTATAATAAAAATGAGTTTGCCTGGCCAGGCAGCTAATCACACACACTAATGAATGTAAGAATCATCACCTCTTAAATATCCCATAAGAATAAAACCCAGGACTGGTAGATAACTAAAGTACCAACCCTAAAGTTGGCCCAAATGAAAAAGAAAGTAGAGTACATGAGAAGTACCCCTAGTAAGACAGGCTGGAATCATTGAAATACCACAATCCCAGACTGGTGCAAGGGAACATCAAAACAAGAGTGTTGTCAAAAATCACCCACATTAACACCCGGAGGGGTTTCTGGGACCGGACAGTCTCTGCAGGACCTGCCTACCCCAGAGCATAGAACGTGCTTCTAAGAATCTCCTGATAACCTCCAGTCTAGAAGAGCATCCAAAGTTTTGGAGCAGGGGAAAGGAACCTGAGCCACACTGCCAAATACATTCACCCGACTAAGGTCAGGACTGAGGTAGGGATCTGGAGAAAATTCCTCAAAAAGCGACAGATCAGTAAGGATCCATTTCCAGGTCTTACGAAGGCCTCCAGATGTACTCTATCCTTAACAGCAGGAGCGCACACATAAGCTGCTTGCTGACAATCCAGTGCACAAGCCACTCCTTTTGGTGGAGAGATCTCAGCTTGAAGAGATCCAGATGCTGATGTACTGTCTCCAATGCAGACTGTGCATTTAAGAGTAATACTCTCAAAAGTTGTCCAGCATAGGGACCAGGCTACTTGTGTTGTCAGCACTCCCAAACTCTCAGGAGTTAGGGGAAGCTCCTGCAATGACTAGGTGATGGTCTGATGGCATCCAAATCGGGAAACAGCTAACAGTGGGGCCCCCAAAGGATGTGGAGTACCCTCAGGGAAACAGCCGCCCCATTCACCCAAAGAGACTATTGGTTCATGCCAGCTGTGCTCAGCACAGCGGTCTATAACAGAGCAGAGCACTCAAATATAAACAAGCCCCCCTAGACTAGTCACAAACACCTATCTATTCAATTATATTCTACATGGCTTCCAAGGCAAAGCAGATAAGAGGCAGTCTTAGTGTTTATATCCCTATATTATATTTTATTACACTGCTGAGCTTCTGCCCCAAACTCTGTCCAAAGTGGCAAAATAAAATTATTTACACAACACTACTATGATAATCATCCACTAGGTTACTAGATGAAAACATGCACTACAATCCAAGCATCAGATTGTACAAAAATATTTGAAAAGGTCTAAAACTTGCTTCAGATACCAAAATATCATGGAATGACAAGTTGGCAAAAGGTGCCAATGACTTACCCGCTTTGTATTTATACTTATGATCCCCTGGCTTAATATTTTCAGCATCTAGCTTATCCTCCTTTTCCTCCCACGTCTCGTCCTGCTCTTCTGCTGGGACATTAGGGGTCTGCTCAGGTTCTGGTGCTGCAGGAGGTGGGATAGCAGCAGATTCTGGTGCTTCACTGGAGCCATCTCTAGCCTACAGGAGGTAAATAAAATGGAAACGTCATACTACACTAACAATTTTCAAGAAAACTATCCTACCCTTATGTTTTAGCCACTTCACGCCCAAAGACATCATATGGACTTCTCTGAATGATGCAGATTCCCTCCTGCACTGTAATAATTATAGCTGCAGTTCAGCCCCCCCCCCCCCCCCCCAGGGCTGCATTATGTAAAATGAAGGAAACTCATAGGCAAATACAAGCTGGGGTGACACAAATATCTACCACACAATCTAAAGGTGCTGTAAAATCTCAGGCAACAAGAAGCATCACACTTTGAGGATAATCCAATGTATGCTTCAAACATTCCAGAGGAAAAAAAAACACGGGGCACACAATGTTTTATATTTATGAGACTATAATAAAGTGTGTGTGGTTGGGGAATTTTTTTAGGCTTTACTCTCGGTTTTTACCTGGAGATCTGGCCAGTAATACACCCCCTGCATTAGAGCACCTAAAATTTTACATCAATAAAAGCTGATCATTGTAAGGATCCCTGTCGCTGTTTAATGGTTTGTCTCAACCCCCTAACTGCTACATCTGCAGGGTAGCTTGTTCTGTTGAAAAACAGACTGACCAGATCAGGTAAAAATAAGGGAAAGCCTAATAAAGTAAACGAAGCCACCACACATCTATAAATTGGTAAGCTGCAAAATATTTTTTGCTGGTTTTGCAAGGTTTACCTATGGGTTTAATACCACTAGACAAGAAAGATGGTTTCCTACTGCTTAAACTGTCAGTCCATCCAGAACTGATATTTCAGTTCTTGGTAGCTGCTGGTTTGTGGAAGCAATGTATCGTATTGAACATAACCTAATTAATACGGTTTGGGACACACACTGTAAAAAAAAAAAAAAAACTTGCAATTTCCTTATGAGGCTTATTCTTGTATTACAATAAACAATCACTCACCTCTTTAAATGCGTCCAACAGATCCCCAACTGCATCTTTCTTATTTAAATCTTTTATTTTTCTTTTCTTTTTTGGTACCGACATGGCAACTGTGGGAGAGAGGTGAAAAGTTACCTAACAAAACAGCCACCAACCTAAAGAATGCACCTCTGAAGAAACACTAAGGGAAAAAAAAAAAAAAAACAAGTTTTTTTTGTCTACTCGAAGATACAAAATAGAATGCACTTTACAGAGCCAACCTCACAGGAAACTACTAGCAGGCACAGCATAAAAAAAGGATTATAAGTAAACATAGCACACATCTTTTGCATACATACCTTGGGAGTTAATTGGAATTTTGATTTATTGCTTCCCACAAGAGTGGTACTTGTTAATGCACACTTAACGATTGGCGTTTGACCATACAAAAGCACTGTCTTTTTTAAACTGTACTCATGTGTAAAAAATAAATCTTGCATGAAAGCATACACCACAAGATGTCCACTATTTTGTCATAAAAAGACTCTTCTTCCATGCCCCTTTATAAACTAAATTAGTTTACTTTAACTGGCCCTGTCTGTGGTTTTGCACCAAACATCACACCCCCCCTTCCAATGAAAACACCCTCATCGACCACCCAATCAGGAAAGTGGTACTGAAGCAACTTTTTGCTAAGGTTTAAAGCAGGCATCTTGTGGTGTTGGTTCTTAAGCAGGTTCTTAAGCAGTACTGTCAAGTTTACAATGAAGCAGAGCTTCACTCAACCAGTGGTCAACTAGGTGCAAAAAAACAAACAAAAAACAAACAAAAGACAAACAAAAGACAAAAGACTGGCCTCAGGGGTGCCTTTAACATCAGTCACTTCACTGGGTATATGTAAGGGCCCTTTCACACTGGGACTATTAATAGCGCCTGCAAACCGACCCAAAAGTGCCGCTGCTTTGCCTCCAGTGTGAAAGCCCCGAGGGCTTTCACAGAGGCGCTTTGCGGTGGTTTTTAACCCTTTCTCGGCCGCTAGCGGGGGTAAAACTGCCCCGCTAGCAGCCGAATACCGACAATAAAGCGCCGCTTTACCGCCGATGCCGCCCCCCGCGTGAAAGGGCACTAAGGGTTTACAACCCCTTTAAATCTTTCAACAGATCTGGTTTTACCTGGCACAGGGACATCTGAGCTTTGTTTTGGAGCTTGGACAGGAGTTTGCTCTGACTCCGCAGGAGGCTCCTTCCCAGTATCTTCCTCTTGTGGTACAGGATCAACAACAGCTACCTTCTGCTCCTCAGGCTCAGCAATAGGGCTCACATGAGTTTCCTGCTCAGTTTCATGTGCATCAAGTTCTTTAAGTGCAGGGCTTCCTTCACCATTTGTTAGTAGCTCTTCTGGCTGAGCAATGGGGGAATCAATCGTGGGTTCAGAATGGCAAACCGGTGGTGGCTCCAACTGTGCAGGTGGCACAGAAACTTCTTCAGAGATGCCATTCGTTTGAACTTCAGTTGTAGACAAAGTGCCCTCAATGGAATCTGTTTCCTCTACAGGCTCTGGAGCAGGTTCCTTTGTTTCATCAAGGCAAGGCTCAGGTGAACTTTGGGTTGGGGGAGCCTGTACGTGATACTCTGATTCTGGAGCTACTAAAGAGGAATCCTGTTGTAAAGCAGCATCCTGTGAAACAGACACATCAGATAGCGAAGATAGATCAGACTCCTCAGGAGGCTGTACAACAGAAGCTTCTGGCAGAGGGTCTGCTTGTTTGACAGCTGTCTCTGTAATGGTAATTTCCATTAGGACTGGATTCTCTAAAATAGATGCAAGAACCTCTGGCTGTATTTCTTCCTGAGATGAAGGATTTTCCATCAAGGGCACTTCCTGTGTAATGAGAGGCGCCAACAAAGGTACCTCAGGTGTAGTGTTATCAAGAATCAAGTCTTGTTCACAAACCGTGTTCATTTCGGTTTCTATAGGAGGAGAGGAGGAGGGGCTCTCAGAAGTCTTAGTGAGCACTTGTGTGTTCTTTGAGCTGTCATCTGGAAAGTAAGATCGGAAATTAAAGCCAAAACTACTACAGAAACACTTTCTTTACCAAGCAGCGCACACCCCACCTAATAGAAGATATATCCATCATCTACATAGCAGTAATAGTTTACTGTGAATGCATTATCTGGAAATCTAGTTCACGAACCTAATGGTGGACAAGTATATTTATTTAGTAAAGATTATACTGATCTAAAGCTGAACTGGAAGTGGTTAACTGTGTCCTTTGTGCGGCGAAATAAGCAGGCAACGCAAGTTCAAACACTGCATCAGACATTCACAAAGGTCAGGCCATGTTCCTGATATTTGTAAAAAGCCTTACTTTTAGAATAACTAACTATGCCAGGATGTAAATGTAAGGACCCAATTCAACTCTGAAATAGTCTCTTGAAAAGAAGTAGAGTAGCATGGTCCAATGTGGGAGAAAAATTTGCAAACCTAATTTTATTTGAAGAAAAAAAAAAATGTTCTCTCTCGTACGGAATGAATGCAAAATGCATGCATATCCTGAACAGAACTTTTTTCAAAACAGAAATAATGCGATCATTCAAAAGTGACCAATTAGTAGCTAAACCTCAATCCACACACTTCTCTCAGGGGCTGCCATACCCAAGAATTAAAATCCCAAAGCAAAAAACTTGCATGCTTCTCACCTGGACGCACTACAATAGGCACATGGACGCTCTCGCCATTCGCCTGCACTTCGGAGCCTCCAGTTACAGACTAAAAAAGGGAAAGAGACATGGTTTAGATTGTTTAATAGGAATATATGTAAAAACGACAACTGTACATCTGAATACAAACAATATTTTTATTGCAACTACAGAATAACCTATAAAACCTAAATAGCTACTATGCAACCAAGTCCTTACAGTCAATGGTCCTTTCAAAGCTCCTTTTACAACTACAAGTTATTTTGCTAAGCAAACTAAACTATAAAAACTTGGTCCGGAATCCACAGGGTATTTCTGTAAAACGAGGCTGCCAAGCAATTATCTGAAAAAACATTGTGTAGGCCTCAAAGGATAGTGCATTTTTAATATGCAGGGCCATATTGTTTCATTCAGTTACTGTGCCCACAAACTTTATTTTCCAGATTTACTAGACCACTTGATTTTTAGTCCAAATATATGCGGATGTCATTTATTCTTATTCATAACATTCTTTCTAGAATAGCTGCTGTTTATTTGCCCAACTCTACAACTAAATGCCACAACATTTGGTGCATTTGTTTAGAATTCAGTTTTAGGATGGCAGAGGTGGATTTTCATCACTTACTAGGTTTTATTGGTCCCAGAAGCCCCAGTGGCAAAGCTCTTCTTTATGGTCCCGACCCCAAGGCATAACAGTGTAATACTTTATGTGACCTGTATTCCTTACATGCATAACATCCATATTTGGTTCCTGGGTGAGCATATCATAGTACCAAAAGAATCCATGAAAGATGCAAGATGCCAACACATGGATTTACCTCTAACAGAAATCAATCAAGAACAATGTACTAATGGAAAAGCTGTCCTACAAAAACAGAAAACATTTACAATCCTAATCAAAAAGGTTACAACATAGTGAGAAAGTGCTTTACCTGAGGAGGTGTTGGCGTTGATGAAGTTCTTCCTCCAGACAAGATTTCCTCAGTGATATCTTTACCACCTTGGTTTGGATCTCTGATCCTTATCTAATGAATGAACACCAGAAATCAGGCTACATAAGTAGACTGTCGAGTATTCTATTTAAGGTGGCCATAATTAGGCAGATGATTCACAAAAAATGCTGAGACTTCTGCACATATTTCAACCCATGTTACACCTTGTGACTAAGATCATGTAGCGTTTTTACATGCTTAAAACCTTCTATGCATTATGTGCATAAAAATGGGGCAGACTTTTAGGTCTCCTGCACACTGCTGCCCAAAAACAATGTTTTCAGGCATACAGCTGGCTGTTTTTTTTACTGATGTAAATGCAGACCATTATTTTCAATGTACTTGTGAAGATAAAGAATATCTTGCGTATAGATCATGAAAAAAAAACAAAAAAAAACAGAAAATCAAGTTGCAGGTCAGTCTTTATATACACACACACACATACAAGCTAGATTTTTTACGCTTGTATGCGCATTCACACAAATGATATACAGCTGCCAGGAATGTCTGATGCTCATACATCAATAGAGTGTGCAAGAGGCCTTAAATATAGTCTATTTGCAGTTGAAAATAAGAAGTTCTCTACATGTTCAGTATTAATAAATTATTATAATATTATAATAATAATAATAATAATGACCCTGCTTGGTCACAAGAATGACTATAATATTATATATAAATAAGACCCTGCTTGGTCACAAGAATTACTTAAATCATGCACCTACCTCAAATATTATATTTGACATTTTAAACTATGATAACACAAAAAAAAAAAAAAAAAAAAGACAACCTTTTTTGAAGCATCTCTTTTACACACAAAAATTTTACAAGATGGAGAAAGGTTCACGAAAAGATAAGAAAACACTCCCAGAACCCAGGGACAGCCACGTAGAGACTGTGTACTGCCACGCGCTTTAAAAACATAACATAAAGGCAGCCACAGACCTCTCTGGATAGCAGCCACATTTCCAAGTCCCAGGCACAGGAGACCAGTGCACACAGGGCAGCAGGAAATCCACCGAGGAAGCTTTAGCAGAGTTCCCAGAGCAGATGTTTTACCAGGTTAATTTAAGCACTGACAGAGCAAAGCACTTCTGAGAAAAATACATCACGTGACTAAGCTAGGTATTACTTCACACAGCTCCCTATATATCTGTGTTAATACTAATCACCTCATTGACTGTGTATAATGATCTAGAAATATTGTCAGGAAGACAGTCCAAGCAAGTTAAGGGAAAGCAGACAAAAATGAAAGAACATTAAAATAGGAGAAAGAAAACGAACAGGAGAAATATATGAAGTCATAAGAAAATATATCGTTAGAGAGCAAGAAAGATGGGTCTAAATTGCAAAAGAGTAAGCAGGATAACGAAAGATAATCTTACGCGACATGTGAAGCACTCTGCCAGATATCTGAACACAAATTCATAAGGCTTGTCTGAGATGGGTGGAGTTCCAGCTGTAATTAGCATTAGCTTTCCTCATAAATTCCCCAGGCCTGAGTTGTCTTCTGAGGCCACTTTAACAAGACTTGTTATGCGTGGCTCTGCTCCACCCAGTAAAGTCATGTCAAAGCTGGGGACTAGCAATTGTAGTATCACAATTATTATTTCCACTAAATGGTCATATTCACTCAATCTTACTTTGTTCTGTTTAAAGTGTAAGGCTGGCCATACATTATACAATTTTTCTTTAGATTTACCAAAACCATATAATATGGGTGGTCAAACAAACACTTTTACTTTACAATGTGTGAGGCAGGCCTTTGCACTAGAGTTGAAGGTAAATCTAAAAAGGTAATTGAACAAGAAAATTGTATAATGTATGGCCAAGCTTAAACGCACCTTTACAGAAAATCTGTAAGTTGATCTTAAATCAGATCCCCTCCCCATCCCACCCGTTCCCGCTATACTAGACTGCCGTAATCCCCCGCTGTCAGACACCAAAAAGCCGTTTCCAGGGTTTTGAAACCCCCATGGCCCAATCTAAGTGTATTGCTTAGCCAGTACAGATTACAAGAATTCTAACTGGCCAGCACCGTCACATAGATGGCGCTGACCAATCAGAAGCCATACAGTCAGCACTGCGAGTAGAGGAGAGAAAGCCACCGGAGTTTGAAATCCCTGGACTGGTAAAACAGTGTGAGTGTGTGTTAGAAATCGTGGCAATCTGGTACAGTGAGACCAAGTAGGATGGGGAGGGGACCCAGTGTAAGGTCACCTTAAAGATTTTCTGTAAAAGGAACTTATACATTGAAGGAATGTTAGAAGATCCAACCCCCCCCCTTTAAAAAATAAAAAACAATGGTTGTGCACAAAGCAGCCCCGATCCTCCTTTTCTTGGTTCCCCTACCAATGCTCTGGGCAGAGTGCGTACCACCTCACTCATACACCCAACCTCCCACCCACGTCACCCCTTTCTGTTGAAATCTACCACCCACCTCATCCACAATCCCCACCCGCCATAGTACCTGTTGCCCAAATATTTACACACCCCAAACTACACAGCCTCCCACCTCAAAGTGCCTTCCACCCACTTCTCCCTCTCAAAATATCTTCCACCCAGTCTCATATCAACCCCTCCCCTACACTACAGCACCTGCCACCTCCCAAAACTCCCACTACTGGGAGGTGAGACTGAAGAGCAACGGCATTTTACGTTTCCCTGCAGACCCTTGATATACACATTTCAACAGAATGACAGCATCACTAAAAGCCAAAGCAATGAACAAGGTGAGCAGAAGGTGGTGAAAAAAAAGAAAGAAAGAAAAAAAAAAAAACAAAAAAAAAACAAAACAGTAAGGAAAAAAATAAATAAATCTGTAAAATCTTCAACTTACAGTCTTTCGTTCTCGCTTTGGAGGAATTGCCTGGTTTATCATGACTTGGGCTCCGGGAACCCCTGGAGGAAACTGCTGCTGGGCAGGATAATATGCTCCTGCTAAATAAAAGCAGAAAGTCACCCCCAAGGCAAAAAAATAAATAAATAGAAAAAAAAATAAATCCCGCACACAATCTTCTAAAGCAATTTTCTTATTTGGGAGCAAAATAAATGTCCCTGCTTAATCTTAAGACACGTACAACTCTTAAAACCCCCATCTACCGCCACTCTCTAAACTAAAGACATCTAAATCTGGTTATTAAGTCCTCGGATACTTGCATACTTTTTGCAGTTCTAAACTTAACAGAGCAGTGAAGAAAGTGAAGGGTGTTTTTCAAGTAAAGTGACCGTCTATTCCAAAATCCAGGCCTGCATGCAACCCTTAAAAGGCTGGGAGTTCAGACATAACTGATCTGGTATACAATTGCAAAAACCAACTTTAATAAGATTACCTCCACACCATTTCCTTTTCTGAACCCAAAACCCCTTAATCCACAGTTAAAACTTACAGGATGACTCTGCAAATCACCGCTGCCCCCACTCCTACCGAGCTTCTTTGCTATATCACAGCTACACTGAACTAAATATAGTCAAGTCCTGATCATATAAACATCGTGAAGGGGGAGGTGTGGAGAGCAACTAGAAGGATTGTACAGTTACAGTATCTGACAAAAAAAAAAAAAAAAAAAAAAAAAAAGCGGCTAGCCCTCACAAACTATACCCCAAAGATTAAATGCATAATGGCTAAGGAATTACATTAATGACTATGTACTAGTTAAAAAAAGAACAAACAAAAAACAAAAACACAAAAATCACCACACATGGTCTCACTCACCATATGTGCCAAACTCAGAGGGACTAGCACTAGGAAAAAAGCCAGCAGTGCCAGGTTGCACGGGGTACTGCTGTGTGGGCATAACGTAAGAGCGACCCTGCAAATGAAACAGATGCAATATAAAACGTTCTTTAAGTGAGGAGGAACTAAATCTAGCCAATAACCTTATTTTGTGTGTTGCTGCTACTTACCTGTCCACCTTGTATATAGTAGCCCTGGGAAGGATAGGATAACTGTGAGGGAATCATCATCACTTGAGAACCAGCAGGATAAACATGGGCAGGAGGCACTGCACGAGCCGAAGAAGAACTCTGGACTCTGGTAGCGTTGCTAGGAGGTTGGGTCCTGCTCTGGTAATAATGCTGGGAGGATGACAATTAGTAAAAATTAAAAAACACAAAACTCTACAAACTATAAAATTAGCTGTACAATTTAAATGCTCGTACCAAACCCGAGACCGTTACTAAAATTGTATATGAATGATGGTACACCAATCTGCTCTTACTCCTAGACAGCTGAACCAATATTAAGGGAAGTCAGGGGGGAAACAGTACTACCATTTCAGATAATGCCAGTGTCCAATGACCTGAAGCCTGCATATAACCATATGAATATAATCCTGTATGAGATTTAGATATTATTCACACACATATACACCTATACGTATATCCTTCAGTCCCTTTTTTGTGCTGTATGTATACACACACATTCAATTTGTGTATGTTTTTTTCCTATTTCTTTCTGGCACCAACAGGAGGAACGATTACTAAAGTTCAGAAGACACAAGAATAGAAGTCACAGTTGTTGATAGTAGCTAAAGGCAAGGCATCACCAAAAAGGAGGAAAATGTGTCCATCAACACAGCCTGGCTTATTTTATAAAAGCATAAAGCAGCATGCAAGGTGCTGTATTCCAATGAGGATTCACATGGACCGTGGAAAACAGTCATTGGTTTATGTATTACTACAGTTTGGTAAAAAAAGGTTTGGCCCTATGAAGAGCTTTAATCATTTGAAAAGGCTCCTGGCACCTTGAACTACCCACTGCAATGGAAAGGTGAGAAAAATCATAGCTCTAAGGCCCCTTTCACACGGATGGACCGATCGGGTCTGCCTGTCAGTTTTTCAGGTGGACCTGATCAGACTATCTATTGCTCTCTATGGAGCAATGGATGTCAGCGGGCACATATGTCTATTGACACCCGCCGACATTTGATCCGATCCTGTTCGCTAAAAGCAGATGGATAGGGATCCGTTCCTCACCCATCTGGTGGGTCGAATGGAAATGGACAGACGGTCAGTTTCCATCCGACAGCCCATAGAGGACAGCAGGCTGTATCCATGTCTGCTCTATATCAGCGGAGCAGACATGAGCCCGTCAACCGCCTGCTCAGCATGGATCAGGGGAGAGATCCCCTGCTAAGCAGGCGGATCTACTGGCGGACTCCGCCAGTGTGAAAGGGACCTAAATAGTAAGCTTAAAGTGGATTTTCAGGCTAATACTAAAACTGCTCCCGCCCCCTTCTGACGCCTATACTAACTATTCTGTGGAAGATCCATCTATATATTTACCTATTTTCAGGCAGCTCAAGTCCGGTCATGCGATTGGCTCTCTTATGTCAACTAGTTGCAGCTTCAGGGGAGAGGGAGCACCGGCAATGGGTTTCCCCGTAGTAGGTCAATGGGCGACATCACTGCTCAGTCATTCCAGCCATCTCCTCTTCCCTGCAGTTGACATGAGATCACATGAAAAGGACCAGCCTGAAAATATTTAAAGTAGAAGTTCATCCTAACACCAAAATCTCTAAATCTACAGACATCCACGATCTAAGACTAACCTATCTAGCCCTGTAAAGAAGAAATAGCTATACATACCTTTTTTGAAGCCAGTCTGGTCTCCAGTGGCAGAAGCTCTGCAGAGACAGCCGACAACTGCTGAGAAATGAATGGGAAGTGACGTCACCCATAGACTTACAAAGGGGCTTCTGTTGTCTGCTCTCTCGTCTGCCCGCGCCTCCACAGAGAAGCTGCCGTTGACAAAACAGGACCGGCTTCAAAAAAGGTATGTATAGCTATTTCTTCTTTCTTACACTAGTTAGTATGCATGTTAAAAGGAGGGTGGGATCAGTTTTCTGTGGGGATTTCTGTATAAGCTGATAAAGATTTTTTTCCATTTGGAAACATGCCAAAACATGGACTGCCACAGAGGTTTCAAAAAAATGCTGGGTGTCGCAAAGCCAGAAAAAAAAAAAAAATAATCATTTCAATTTGATAGTGTCACTTCCTGCACGACTCCGCACTAAGGCCACAGACATCCAAACTACTAGCAAGGTGTCTGCAACGACGCACTACACATCTTTCATGACAGGTCACCTTTATCCCATGTGGCCTGTATTGCCATACTACATAGCAATACATATTTTCCACTTCTGACCAGCAATTAATGTATAGTAAAACAATGTGAAGGGTTACCTGAATTGATCTGAATCCTGCCTGTTAGAAGCAGCAGAAACAAGAAGTAGAGAGTGGAAGGAGACAAACGTGAAAAATTACACAAGAGGGGGTCATCAATATAGACGAATAAATGAGCAAGAATGTAGTCTTGTTAATAGAACATATGGCGCCAGAACAGAAAATTCTCAATTAACAGCTCAGTGGAAGGGTCAGAATTACACACATTGTAAAGCCAATAGGTGTAAGGACACATCATAACATCAACATTTTTATCACAATACAATTCTACGGAGTTGGGAAAACTACTAATATAGTAGGGAAAAATTTGCCATTTAATACATCCCAAACAGGTTTCCGCTTTGAATTCTAGTCTCCTTACCCTTTCCTCTTTCCAAGCAGGGAAGCAAAAAATGCCAATTTCAGGCCAGAAATTTCCAGCAATAAAAACCGAGACGCTAAACTCAAAATTATATATAATCTGTAAATTAAGGCGACTTTCAGAAATAAGTGTTAATAGTTTATATTTATCAATAGCAAAATGGAAAGTAAATGAACAGGAGAAATGCAAATCAACCACCTTTACCTAGCAATTATTTTAGGTACATTTGCACAGTTTTTAAAAGGAACTCAGCAGGTAGGTTGTTCCAAACATCTTGGAGAACTAACCACATATATTCTAGGCTGCCTCAAATTCTTTTGTCTTAGTGTAATCCCATACAGACTTGATGTTGAGATCAGGGCTCTGTGGGGTCCAAACCATGACTTCCAGAGACTCCTTGCTCTTTACACAGAAGATAGTTCTTAATGACATTGGCTGTAAGTTTAGGGTCGTTGTCCTGCTGCACAACAAATTTAGGACCAATCACACACCTCACCTCAAATTTATTCTGCAGGAGGACAACAACCTTTAAAAACATACAGCCAATGTCATTAAGAACTATCTTCAGTGTAAAAAACAAGGAGTCCTGGAAGTGATGGTTTGCCCCCCCCCCCACAGAGCCCTGAATGCAACATAAGGTCTGTCTGGGATTACATGGGGAGAGACAGAAGAATTTGAGGGAGCCTACAATATGTTTACAACAACCTACCTGCTGAGTTTTCAAAAACCTTGTCCAAATGTATCTAGAATTGATGCTGTTTAGAAGGCAAAGGGTGGTCACTCCAAAATGTCCATTTTGTTAATGGATAAAAATAAACGATTAACACTTCTAAAAGCATTCTTCGATCTTAAAACAGCATTTCCCGAAAGCTTGAACAAAAAAAATACAGGCAGTCTGCCCAAGTTTTATCACAACATGGGCATAACTATAAACAAAGTAACATTTCGTTCTTAGATAAAAATGCATGAACTTGTAGATGAGGGAAGTTTAACCACTTAAAGACTAAACCTTTTTCTGACACTTGCTGCATACAATTGAAATCAATATTTATTGCTAGAAAAATTACTTACTTAGAGGACCCCCCCCCTCCCCCCCTGTACATACAATACATATATACATACACTCATAAAATATTATTTTTGGCAGAGACCCTACAGCAGTGGTCATCAACCCTGTCCTCAGGGCCCACTAACAGGCCAGGTTTGCAAGATAACTGAAATACATCACAGGTGATATAATTTGCTGCTCAGTGATTGCAGTATTCTAGTCTGCATCTCCCCAAGGTAATACATAATACCTGGCCTGATAGTGGGCCCTGAGGACAGGGTTGATGACCACTGTCCTACAGAAAACATCGGTGGCTGTTGAAATATTTTATGTCACACTGTATTTGTGCAGCGGTCTTTAAAGAATTAAAAACACAGTACAGTTAGCCCAATTTTTTTGTATAATGTGAAAGATGTTACACCGCGAGAATCATGATCTTTATTATAAGCAAAAAATTGTGATTCTCATTTCAGCCAAAATCGTGCAATTCTAAAATATAGATAGAAGAGATAGAAATATTATATAGATATATCTATGTCACATACTGATACATCTAGCACATACTGTAGCTATAAAGATTGCCTCAAATTATTAGAATCTGCCAACAAAGGTCTAATTCTTAGGAAAATAAAAACTACCTTAGAAGCTAGAAAAATGAACACTGGTGAAGTCTAAAAATCTACACAGTAAATGAAATGAGATCAAGTATTTCGAAAGAACTCACTTTGTGCAGAAAGTCATTTTATAAAAGAGCATGATAAAAGTACATTTAGCACAACCATTTGTTGGTTTACGTTGGTTAGAATCCATGGGGACCATATACATTACACATTCAGATGGTCATAGTGTGTATTGCTAACCATACTAATTTATACACTCATGCAGCTCAATCATGTGTAGGAAACCAGCAATTTTTTCAGGTGTGGGTTTTTACACCACACACACACACACACACACACACACACACACACTACTAAATTTTCTTAATTATACAATCACTGCAAAATCACCACACTTCATACCCATACAATATTTTTGTTTCCACCCTCAAGAAACAAAACAAAAACACACAAACCCTGGTAGAATTTAGCTACCCACTTTATCTTTCCCTTTCTTTTTTCTATCAGTTTTGCATAGATTTGATCTTTTAAAATTTAAAATGACCATTCCACATTTCTAAAAATATTTTAAACCTATACTCATATGAATGACAAAGTTCTTCCATAAAACAAATATATTCTACTCTCAAGCCATCTTTGATTGATGGACTCTCCTGCAAACACCAAAACCTTGGTACAAGTCCCTTTGCTGCATTCCAAAATATTCTAAACACAAACAAATACAGGTATTTTAATTATCTTATGGCAAATGCTTTAGATCTCCTACCTGTCGGGGCTGAGACTGCGTATTCATTTGTGGGGTCTGTGGAGGTCCAAAAACCACAGGGGCCGTAGGTGTGGGGAATTGCTGAGAATAAAAAAGCAAAAAGTAATTAGTAAACATCAATGAACCATCTGAGGATCTGAAGTCAAAAGTATCACAACTAAGAGAGCCATCAACCAATGAACTAACACATGTGCCGTTCATTGGGTATTCCGCCCATGTCCAAACACACTGCCCGAAATAAGTAAAACATTTGAAGAGTCTGCCATTTAATCCACAGGGAGTGTCTAACCTGCAGCAGTATTTATAACATTCAAATACAAAAAAGGAATTTGACTTGCCTGTAGAGTACAGGACACAGGGTTGATATTCATAGACCCCAAGCTATAGGCTGGTAACTTCAGGTGATTGACATTGGAAAAGCTTTGAGAGCATGCTCTCCTGAGCATCCCTCCATAACCCTACCCCACTCAGTGATTCAGAAAGAACTTGTGGTGAAAAGATACTCCCAAAAAGGTTAGTTACTTCTAAAGGGATGCAGACCCTGCAACTTTTCTCATTTGAATACTGTAAGTGCATCAGCTGATTAATTGTGAAAAAAACACTCTCAGATTCACTCAGCAGATTGACTTAAACTGCTTTTTCATCAGAGTAAAAAAAAAAAAAAAAAAAAAAAAAGTGGGAATCTGCAACTCCTTAAGAGTACTTAAAGTGATTGTAAAGCTTCAAATATTAAAAAACACAAAAAAAAAAAACAACAAATAAACAAACATGTCATACTTACCTCCACTGTGTAGTTCGTTTTGCACAAAGTGGCTCCGATCGTCCATTTCTGGGGTCTCCCGGCAGCCCTCACGGCTCCTCCCCACATCAGATAACCCCCTCGGAGAGGGGGTTACCATGAGGGTGCGCTCCCCGCGTCATTGGATTTGATCGACAGCAATGGCTGCACTGCTATCAATCTATCCAATCAAGTGTCGAGAACCCCGGGCAAAAGGACAATGCGTCCTTGCCGTTAGATATTACAGGGCACAGGTAAGTAAAACTGGGGATGGTGGGTTGGGGGCCAGTAAAACTGGGGAGGGGGGGCTGGGGGCATTAAGGGGAAAAAAAAAACACTAGTGTTTACAACCCCTTTAAGTTCTGGTCAAGCCCTGGTTGTAGAAAGGCCAAAATGTGAGGCACATGAGTATTTTCTGGGATTTAAGTGCCTGCGCTCAAACCAGAAAGAGAAAAATTATTTCCAGGCATGTTGGCAGCAGACCGAGAAGCAGAATGCAACAGGGGACAGTTTGAAGTAGCAGGTCTGACCAGTTTGGATGTGGCCAGGGTTCATCTCCTAGAAATCTGAGTATGTCTATCAGGTTCCAGTCAGGGCCAGGTTTGATGCAATGAAAAAAAAAATAATCACTATTTTGAGGAGCAGTTGGAGGAAAATTTGCACTGGAGCAAAGGCATAGATTAGCCTAAACTAAGTTCAAGGAATTCCATTCAAGGAGCATCCATTGCCAATGCTACCTGCTGTTGAACCTGGAGTGCCCCATCTGACATACAGTTATAGGCCTAAGATGTTGGGGCTCATTCTCCTTGGTTCAGGTGGTAATTCACCTTCCAATTGTCCACTCCCAGGATGAGGACATCAGAGGTCACTGGACAGGGTTCCTCCGTCCATAAGATGATCAGGAATGCTGCAAGACTGCACGACTCCTGGTGTTCCTTGATGATGGATGTAGGCCAAAGCTGTTGGATTTTCTGATTGCACCCTGTTAGGGTGTTCCTGAAGAGGATGTGTTAGGCCTCATGCACACGAGACGCTGTTAAACTTGCGTTCAGAGGCAGTTGGACACTTTTTTCAACTGCCCCTGAACCAATTTAATGTTATCCTATGTGTCCATGTATACAGTCTCGTTTTTAGGCAATTGCCTTTTAACCTCGTTTTTCCAGAAGCAAAAAAATGGGTTCAGACGCAAAAGTTTTCCACGTTTCAAAACGCAGCTAAACGCTGGTACCACATTTAGCGGCGTTTGCGTTTATAAGTGTTTTTAAAGGAACATTTTACGACCCGACTTGAGGGCCCCATATCTTGGGGCCACTTGGTGCTAGGAACCCCACATTTAGTGTACAAACACAGTGGAACTAGCACTACAACATATCCAAATTTGGGGTTCCTAGCACCAAGTGGCCCCGAGATATGGGGCCCCAAATTCGGGTCACAAAATGTCATTCTCTGCTGCAGAAAAGTGCTTGACATTTTGCAACCCGAATTTGGGGCCCCATATCTCGGGGCCACTTAGTGCTAGGAACCCCAAATTTTGAGTGCCAACACAGTTTGACTAACAATATAACATATCCAAATTTGTGGTCCCTAGCACCAAGTGGCCTTGAGATATGGTGCCCCAAATTCAGGTCGGAAAATGTTATTCTCTGCTGCAGAAGTGCTTGACATTTTGCGACCCGACTTTGGGGCCCATTTGGATATGTTGTAGTACTAGTTCCACTGTGTTAGCACACCAAATTTGGGGTTCCTAGCACCAAGTGGCCCCAAAGTTGGGTTGCAAAATGTCATTCTCTGCTCTGCAGACGCTTCTAGATGCAAACTCGGTAAACCGCGGCATGCAAACGCGGCAAAACGGGTGTTTCTAAACGTCTGTTTCAGCTTTTAAAAACATGTTCAGCAGAGTTTGCACCGGCGTCTCGTGTGCATGAGGCCTTAAATGCTGCAGAGGCATTTTTATTTGTCTGAGTGCCTTTGAAAAGCACAAAAGCTTTGCCAGTGTCCAACCACCTGAAGGTACCAGTCTATATTCCAGGGTTTATGAATATCACCTTAGTCCAGCACTGTTAGATCAAGATTATGTGATTCTGTGTATATCATGGACATCAGGATAATGGTTTGCTAGGTCCCTGGTGCATAGCTAAAAGGCCACTAAATAAGCCCCACCCCGCTTCTAGCCAAGGACAAAATATATAATATATACTGCAATCAGAATTTCTTTAGCTTCACATATAATGGGGAGGGTTAGAAATGCCGTTTGGCTATTACTGCTGTCAGGTTTTCCACTGCAAAGACCTACCCCTCCAATCCTGGCTTGTCACCAGAATGTGAAGAGCTCTCCAATGAAAACACACAAACTAAACAAAAAAAACAAAAAAAAAAAAAAAAAAAAAAACCCCACACACTTTTTTGGTTGCGTTTGGAAATGTAAAAAATGGATATATATATATACACCTGTGGGAGTCCAGGGGAAGGGGCAGTAGGGGGTCCTCCTATAGGCTGAGTAGCTTTGCTCATCTCATGTGCTGCTGCATAGGGTCCCCCGTAAGGTCTATTAAGACAAAATATACACATATTTAACGTCAAACATTAAAGCCCGCGGTTGTATTAAAACAAATGACACCATGGCTTTTTAAAGGCATTGGGAAATCCCCCCAAGTGTAAGCCCCTAGTCGCCACCAAAAGCACAACTTGGCTATTCAGTGATCGGGACACCTGAATCACAAAGTGTCCTAAAATGAAGATATTGATTATAGTTTCAGGTTGAAAATTTGGTCCTCCCTCTTTATGCACCAAACTTATTAGCCGAGCAACTGCCCATCATAGCGATAGGCAAATAGAGCAGAGCATAATGTTGAAGGAGATGGGGCCCAGTTCTCGACCTGAAAGCATAACACATTTTTGAATTCTGAACCACACTTACAGTATTACAACCTTCGTTTAGCTCATCCTGCTACAATGTTGGAAATAAAACTTTAACCATGCAAAACAGCAGTGCCATGAAGTTTACTGCATGTGCTTTGATACTGGTTCACAAGGAATATAAAAAAGGGTAAAAATATGCACATTACACACAAACAGGGAATAAAGTACAATATATTTCTATGAACTGCAGCCGAATGTTGCCCTAAAGTATCCCTGAGAATATCTGTGGCAACTCTGTTTTTTGGACTGTGTAGGAGGTATACAAAGTTTAAAATAGTCAGTATCAAACAAAAGTGATCCAAAGTACACATGAAAACTGGTCAATATCAAATTTCACACACAGGAGGCTGTGGGCATTATCATGCATCTGCAGGGTGGGAGATGTTTGGTCAGCAAAGGGGGGGGGGGGGGGTTGTGTGTTCTAGGGAATTGTAGTGCTGAGAATGCCTACCGATAAGATATGACCTCCCAGCAGTTACCCCTAAAGCGTATGTACGTAAACCCTCACATATACCCAGTGAAGTGAACAGCCTCAGATGATACACAGGGGTGAAACAAATCTCCCTACATGAGTTTTGCATGTATATCTGCTGTCTTAAAGCGGGGTTCCACCCAAATTTTGAACATTATCTCTATGCATTCTCTTCCTTGCCTAGATGCTGACATGCTGTGTAAAAAAATTTAAATTGCCGTAATTACCTTTTTTTTTCTAATCTTCTTAGCACTACCTGGTTTTCCTCCCATGGGAGTAGGCGTGTTTCTAGCTCCCACAGTCCCCTGGGAGCTAGTCTCAGGCTTCCCAGCATGCATTGTGCAACAGCGTCATCACAACATCTCAGTGAATGCTGGGAGCACAGCATTCACCGCATCCAGGAAATACATGCTTGTGGGCTTCAAATGCCCACAATGAAGATGGAAACTGCCTTCAGTGAATTTTATAAGTTATTCTTTACAACGAAATCGGACACAGGCGGACTTATTACACAGAACATGTCAGTAGATAATGAGAAGAAAAGTTTGTGAATGAACTCCAAAAAAAAAAAAAAAAAAAAAAAAGATAGATAGGTGGACCCCCGCTTTAAGCATTACATACGCTTTAGAAAGTGCACATTGTGTTAGGGATTTTCTCTTCCTGTTCAGCACTGCAGTGAAGCCTGGGCATACAGCCAAGACAGTTGATTGGAAGAAAGGCACACACCGCCTTTCCTCATAGGTAGAAACTTTCAGAACTGTTGAATAGTTCAGCTTTCTGCTAATTTATAGCATCATCCCAACACAAAACTCTGGCTGGTTTTATCTCAGTTGAAGGAGAACTTGTCAGGAGTTATCAGGCTGATAACAGAAGAATGGGGCAGGAGATGCTACAGGACATAGTGCTTTGAAGAGAGATAAAACACTGCAGATATGTGCCCAGCTCAAATTTCATGAATTGGGTTTACATCCACTTTAAGGAATTTTACAAGCCTGGTGTCCTTCTTGCTACAGTTAAATAAAAAAAATAAAGTCATGTTGGGACATACTCCAGAGAAAGAGAGCGAGGTTTTGGAGTAAATATGGGTCATGCCCGAAGGTGAGCTTTAAAGTGGTTTTAAAGGCTCAAGGTTTTCTTTACCTTTATGCACCCCCCCCCCCTTCCAAATCTCAGCTGTGCTCCCTCTCGATCCAGCAATGCGCACAATAGCTGAGCTTACCCCGGGTCTCTCATTCCTCATTGGCTGAGACAGCAGCGGGAGTCTTTGGCTCCTGCTAGTCGATCACAGGAAGGAAGCCAATAAAAGAGGGGGGGGGGATGGACGACGGCTGTGTGTCTTATGAACGCATAGAGCGGGGCTGGGGATTGAGCATGCACCAGTGCCCCCCGAGCAAGCGGCACGCTATTGTGGCCACTGGCTGAAGAGGAGGAGCTAGGAGCCCCGGCAGGGGACCCGAAAAGAGAAGGATTGGGGCTGCTCTGTGCAAAACCACTGCACAGAGCAGGCGTGTATAACATGTTTGTTGTTTTTTAAATGAACCTGTGTCACTTTAAAAAGTCTAACTTAGGTAAAACACAATATAATATGATACACACACATATACACATTGAAGAGGTATTAAAACACCTAAGAACTCCTCCTGCCCCCCCCCCAACAATGTACATCCTTCTTACACAGGTTAGGAAGGGGCAGGAGCATTTTTAAAATTAGGTTTACCTTGAATTAGAATTTCAGGGAAGTGAACACAAATAAGGAGAGGGAAGGATAACCAGCTATACTGCAGAGGGTGGCTGGGAACATATACAGCTGCTTACACATTGTGAGTATATCCAAACACACACACACAGGAGGAAACATTCCACAAACGTACAGTAAACCTGCAAGTCTTATACGAAAGCTTAAAATGGCACCTTCCCAGATGAGGTTAGGACTGTAGCACTATACATCACCACTGTTGACAACATCCTCTGGAAGCCTGCTTGTTAAAAGTCAAAACCAAACGGGTTTGGGGGTACGTTTTAATGTAAGCATTTAGGCTTCATTCACATGAGGTGGTGCGTTCTCCATATGCCCTGATCACACAATACAGGTGCATTGTGTAAAAATTACCACTCACCGAATGCATTTTTGCCACCATTTGATGATTAAGCTGACATAAACAGGCAACTGTGACAGTCACCAATCACATCATGCCCTGAATGTAATCATTTTGGGAAACTTTTAAATCTGTTTAGTTCCGCTTTGAGGCAGAACTAAAAGGAAAAAAAATACTTACCTTTGTTCCAACGGTCCAAAGACTGCAAGGTCCCTCGCTGGTCCTGGCATTTTCTCCTGGGCTTCCTCCAGGTGCTGGTCATTGGTCAGTGTAAGATGTCACTCTCACGCATGCGCAGGACTGCATTCATCCTGGTGCACAGACAATGTGCTGGAATGTACACGGAGTTGAGGTTGTGCAGTTCACAGAAGGCTTGGAAAGTTGATATTGTTCAAGGCACAAGGAAATTACAAGGATGCTCGATTTCTATCAGGATCAAAATATATTTTTTTGTAATTGCAGAAAATGTATTTCAATGTGGTGGCTGCTTTGACTTTCTATTTTCAGGCTAAGCACTGATGAGCTACAATATATTAAAGTGGTATTAAACCCAAACCCAACAATGTATTCTATTGCAGCGTATCAATCATTACATGTGGTTGCTGCATACATTTTTATTTCTTTGGCTTTTTCCCCTGATGATCTGGCTTGTAACATGCCTCCTCTGTATTAGTGGGACAAATCTGGAAGAATGAGCACAGGAGACACAGCAGCAGTGTCAGTCTGGATGTGTATGGGGGGGTTAATGTATTTAACAGATTTAAATAAATATACTAACAAACTGAAGCCAGCTGCAGCTCACACTTTAAAATAGAGCTGCACGATCGTTAAGAATCGAGAGCCTGCTTTTCACCCCTCATACACTTAAAGAGGAAGTAAACCCTGATGGGTTTTACTTCCTCTTTTTTTCCCCTGCAAAGTAAAAGCATAATGGGCCTAGTATACATCGCATACTAAGCCCATTATGTTGCACTTAGCTGCAAACAAAGCTCGCGATGTCCCCGTTGGTGACTGCATCCATCTTCACCCCTCTTCCTTCCGGGGCCGTAGACTCTGGCTCAGTGAGCCGCGTGATGTCACTCCCATGCATGAGTCACGGCACGGGCCCTTTAGACATTGGGCCCTTTTTTTCAGCGTGCATGCGCGGATGACGCCAACGCAAACATATATGGTAAATATTGCGCAGGTTTAGGAGATATTTCCAGTACCTAAAAAGGGAAACTAATGTAGCTATCAGATCTAAGAACTGGTAAGCTGCAATATAATAATGGTTTGCTTTTGTGTGTAATACAACTAAGTTTTTCTTCTTTGGCTTATAGGCACTTTAAGAAAAAAAAAATATACAGTGAAGCATAATGAATTAATGTATGCATTCTTGATGCCCTGTATAGAAATGTATAAAGAAAGAGAAAGAGTAATTTTACAAAAGCACTCCAATACAAAATAAACACCCTGGGAAAAGCGTACAATTCACATACAATGTGCATGCTACACTAGTATTTTACAACTCAAATAACCTACAGTTCTAGATGAGCTCCAGGCCACGAGTTCACGCCCACTATTCAAAGTGTAATCAAAGTTCCACTCTGCATATCTTCTGTTACCTGCTGCTAACACACACAAAGGAATTTGAGGACTGGGCCATTAACCCTGTGTCCAAACAAGGAATGGTGGTGACAACTTCGTTAGGGGAACAAAAGCTGCTGATTAACAAAGAATTCAAAGCCGTATCTAACAACTGTAAGCATATGTAAAGAGCAGGAACCACAAGCTTCAAATCAGATGCTATACCATTTATATATCAATACAGAACATTCCATATAAACATACATGTTCTATCACAATTCTGTTCAAGAAAGGCACCTCTGAAATCACACACAAAATCAAAAATAAAAACCAAATGCAGACCTTCTGAAGAGCTTCTAACTGCTGCTAAAAGCTGGCACAAAAAACACTATAAGCATTTCTTATATATGGACCTGACCTGAATGTAGACGTATTGTAGGGCTATGGGCCCATCCACACAGGTACAATGTGGTCAGTATTCCCCCATAGCACCAAGCTGCAAAAACCTAAAGAAAAAAAAAAAAAAAAAAAAATTTCCACCACCATTTTGCATGCCTAACACATAAAATGGACCAGTGATGCACCGAAATTTCGGCGGCAGAAACATATTGGCTGAAAATGGCATTTTCTGCATTTTGCCGATAAGAGGAAAAAAAAGTGCCGTTTACCATGCTTAGTGTATTTTTCATTGGTAGGTCATGTGACTCAAAAACCGCATCAAAAAATGTAATACGGGTGTGCTGATGCTTTTTCAATGCATTTTAACGGGGAGGTGAATTTTTGGTGCGTTTTTTTTAACTGACCAAAAATGCAGCAAGATTTTTTTTTAACACCGCAACGGAAGCACAAGGGACCATGTGAAGGCATACATAAGAATTTAAAGGGATGCATTTTTCATTAAATTCATGATATTAATCACTTTAAGACCAGGCCTTTTTTCCGACATTTGTTGCTTACTAGTTAAAATAAGTAAAGTTACCAATTTTTTTGTATAAATGTGAAAGATGTTACGCTGAGTAAAAAGAAACCTAACATGTCATGCTTTAAAATTGTGTACGCTCATAGAATGGTGGCAAACTGCGGTACCTAAAAAATCTCCATAGGCAACGCTTTAAATTTTTTTACAGGTTACCTGTTTAGAGTTACAGAGGAGGTCTTGCGCTACAATTATTGCTCTTGCTCTAACAATCGCAGTGATACCTCACTTGTGTGGTTTGAACACGGTTTACATATACAGGCGGGATGTAAACATCCCTTGCAATAGAAATAAGCATGACAGGTTCTCTTTGTTGAGAGATCTGTGATCAAGAAGACCCCTGATCTTACACCTTGGGGGGGAACTGGCCGCTAGCTGTAAATAAAGAAAGATACTGGGGTTATGGCCGCTAACTGTAAATAAAGATACCAGGGTTATGGCCGCTAGCTGCTGCCATAACCTCAGTATTTAATGCCAAAGTAATGACGTATATTTACAGTGAGGTAGGCGGCAAGTGTTTATTTAAAAAGTCAAATATAATACAAATATATAAAAATATATTTTTTAAAAATTGACATTTTTGGTTTTGGCCAACTGCATCCTAAATTTTCAGTACCAAAAATTGTGAACCTCTAAAATGGACATTGCCCTGCAATTGGAATGAAAGGTTTGCACTAAATACCAGGTTCACACGCATGCCAGTCACACACACCTACCCTGACCTGCAGGCATTCATTCTTAAATGGTACCCCCACGCATCAGGAAAAGTGGTGCATTTTAAGGTGCAGCAAACTGCAATACGCCACGGCACAATGCTGTTCGTGTGGCCACATTTTGAGATAAAAGAAAAAAAACAAAAACACGAAGTCGGGCACCTTGTTCCCTATGGGTACAGCAGCCCCGTTCATAAGAATGGGCTGCTGTGCCCACACAAACGCGGCATGCAGGATCCGCATATGTTTGAACCTAGATGGGTCCTGCATGCCAAGTATTGTCGCTTCATTTGAATGGGCTGCTAAACCTGAGGGGAAAAGTCCCCATCTCTGTTTTTCAAAGCACAGCCGCACAGAACTGCATGGGGCAAAATAAATAAATAAATCACTGCGGTTTCCCAAAGCATGGGGGAGCCAGTAAGTATTAATGGCACCCCTTTGCATCTGCTAAAGAGCAGTGCATTTTGCCTGCGGGCTGGGGAATGTGCAATAAGCATTCGTTTCCTGACCCACATATCTATGAAGAGACAGATCTTTCTTTTTGCTTTCCGCCAGAAAAGTCCTGTCTAAATTTCATTATGGTGTGCATGAGAGCCAGGCTATAAAACATCTTTATCCGGAAAGCAAAGAATACAGATGTATTCAGAGAGTGCTCCATGCACACAATGCATCCAGTCCAAGAAAAAAAAAAAAAAAAAAAAAAAAAAATCACACACATGAAAAACAATTAGCATAGATCTCTCCCTTAATTTACACCTGATATGCTAATCTTATGCGTTTTCCCAAGACTTGCACTGGAGACAGGGATGCAAAGAGGTAAACAATGCATTCTAATGCAAAGGTAAGGGTAAAATAACAGGACCACTTGCTAAACACTTGAACAGGAGGGGGTCTGAACTTTAATCAAGGAAGGATCACAGAAGAGAAATCCATTGTTCAGTTAGATAATAAAACTCACCTAAACATACATATGGTAATACAGCATTTGTTTAGAATGACCAGCTGCGGCATTGTTAAATGAAACACATGTTAACACACACAGTTGATTAAAAAAGTCATTTAAACAAAACCGAATAAATCTCACCTTGAACATTGCAGACTCTTAACAGGAATTTCCCATTTGCACATTCTTCTGATGTACATTATACACAGCATATGCTTACCAATCTTGTTTACATACCATTCTATTAATGCTGCATTACCAAAAATGAACACGCCACCACATCCAATCAAAAAAGACTAAAGCCCCACACATACTATGGGCAGGAAGAGCAAGCAACCAAATGAATTCTTAAGATTTATTAAACTATGCTATAGCAACCATTAATTTTAGCTATGGTTTATTAGGAGCTAAAAAAGGAGCTTTATCTGTGGTGCACCATCACTTGTTGTGTAGCTTTGTCTGAATTTACAGCACATCTCCATGCCCTACCCTTCACCTTAGCATGTACACACATTTTTAATGTTGAGGACTTGAATATTACAAAGGCATGCAGAACACCCACGTCCCTAAATAAAATATCTTGATGTCATGAAATTGTTGCCACCACATGTGAACAGATCCAGCAAATTTTTGGAGAACTGCTCACCCGCAAAAGCCAAACAAAAATCCCGATATAACAATTCTCTAGCTCCCTACAGCAACTCCTCCAGCCAACCTGGCTATTACAGGTTTTGCAACTACGATTTATTAAAAAAAAAAAAAAAAGAAAAGAAAAAAAAGCCCAGCATGAATTAGGCCCTGTCCCTCCTTTGTTTAAAATTGCTAAAAGAAAGATATGAATCTTAGAGTAGAACTATAGATAAAACTTTCCTCCCCCCATTTTGAATAGAATAAAGAGGGTTATAACCCCTTCTAGATTTTTTTTGCCATCTGTCCCCCCATTGCAGAGATTTTCCTTCACTTCCTGTCCCAAGGCCAAACAGGAAGTGAGAGGAAATCCCTGCAAATTAGGGGAATCTTTTGGGGACACCCAGGTCACCAGAACTAGAGCCCCCATTGGTAGTGCTCTTCTATGACTTTTCTGGGGACAACCCAAACTTTGGGATTTTCTTTTACTTTTAGTGACAATGGTAAACAGGACAAAGAGGGTGAATCTCCTTAATGAGGGCACAGACAGCAGTAAAAACTGGAAAAAAAGACCAGAAGATGGAAGCACCGACAGCCCAGCTCTGGATGGTATCATTTGATAGGGGAGTGTGCCATATTGTTATGCATACCAATATATTATGGATATCAGCTGCTGGAGGGGCCCATTTAAAAAATGGAGTTTAATTCAGCTTAAAGCTCAAATGCCCACTGCAGAGCGATCCAGTGTGGATTGTTCTTCAGAGGTCACAGCAAGTGTAAATGAGCCCCAAGTGACACTTTTGCTGGACAGCTTGGTCTGTTCAAGGGTGTTAAAAAAAACACACCACAGATTACTGGCCGGATCACTAGGTGTAATTAAAAGGGGGAAAAACCTAAAAAGAAAAAACAAATGCAGCCATCACATCAAAGTATTGGTAGACTGCAGAACTGCCCTGAAGTGACATGCATCCCCCTGCAAAAAAAAAAAGGAGCTCAGTGAGATATTGTCAGCTTCCTTATTCAAACACAGGTTTATCCCACTTAGAGGTGGACTTAATAAAATTGCTAACAGAAAACAGCACTATTAGGACAGACAACAAAATGCAAAAACCAAGGCTGGCCATACATTATACAAGTTTCCTTTAGATTTATCAATACCATATAACATGAAGTCACCCCTTAATCCTTTCAATTTGTACGCAATCTGGCAAGCTCTTGCACTACATGAAAAGGTGCAGGCACCTAGTGCATTACCAATACATTAGAGCGATAAAAATTGCTGCAAATAGATACTCACAAAATTGCAACTAGTAAAAGCCAATACACCACAAGATTCCATACAGTGTGGGAGCATGTACTCCAACGCACCAACTTGACACCAAATTATGGTTTGATTGGAGTACATGCTTCTGCACTGTATGGCATCTTGTGGTCCATTGGCTTGTAACCATCGCATTTTTGTGAGTATCTATTTGCAGCGATTTCTATCACTCTAATAAATGTTTTGGTGCGTGCATCTTCCTGTTCATTTTTTGTAGCTGCACTTCGGATTACCCCGAATGTGGATGGTTCATCCGCCATGCATCTGGGATTTGAAAATATATTCTATAAAATTTTTTTTTTCATCCAATCTGTGGAGCACCTAATAGTGCTGGAAGTGACCCTTGCACTGCGCATAGCTGAAGGTAAATCTAAAGAAAATTGTATAGTGTATGGCCAGCTTAAAAGCTCCATTCAAATTTGTGAATGGGGCTCTTCGTTACATGTGAGAGACCCAGCAGGGGTTCCCAGTAATTAGCTGCAAGCACAAGGCCCGCTGAAAGCAAAAGGAAGCTGACCACTCCTGCAGCTATTCGTGGCACATCTAAACATGCCAATTCTTACATGTGATGGCTGCATTTGTTTTCTTAGTTAGGCTCTTTTATTTTCACTAAGTGATTCAGCCAGTAAGTCTTGATTTTCAACACAACAAGCTGTCCTGCAGATGAAGCAGAGGCTTGAGACAAACCATTCAACACTGACATGGGTGCTTAAAATGATCAGCTTTTATTCATGCAAAACTTTTCCCCAAAAGGAACAAAAAACTGTTGGTGTAACTGCTTATAAACATGTTAGCTGGAATTTAGATTCAATTTGTCAGTGTATCTAAACTCCAGTCCGCAAGGCACCCCAACAGGTCATGTTTTCAGGTTTTCCCTCAGATCAAAACAGCTGTGGTATAATTACTAAGGCAGTGAAACTAATCAAATCACCTGAGCAAAAAAAAAAAAAAAATGGAAAGCCTGAACACATGACCTGTTGGGGGTGCCTTGAGGACTGGAGTTAAGAAACCCCGTTCTAAACCTGCTAGTACATCTAATACTCCCTCCTCCCAGACTGACAATGCTGATGTCCAAATCTGCCCCTGTGCTCCTTCAACCAGATTGTAGGCACTCTAATACAAGAGGTGTATTACTGACCAGTTTATTAGGTGAAAAAAGCCTAAAGAAACCTAATGCAGCCATCCCATCTAATGATTGGTAAGCTGCAATACATAACATTTGTTTTTGTGTGTAATACTGCTTTAAGAATTTACATGTACTTTGTCTTATTCCGTGTAGTCACTATACAACCGATTTGGAAGGTAACCGTGCTCCCGCTTCATAAAATCACCACAAGTATGGAAGTAAAGGCAAAGTTTACAGCTGCAAAAAAAGCAGATTGGCAATTCATGTCCTGTGCTAGCACTGGGATGAAATACACATAATAGCATTAAAGCAGCCCTACAGGCAAACAGAACTAAAAACATCCTTATATGTATGAAAATGTAGTGAAATGGTTTCTGTAATCTTCTCACAGTCTCCTGTACAGCAAAAATCCAGCTGCACAGTGTTGCCAAATAGGTGTTAATGAGCTAGCAGGGGGAGGGAAGCATTTAGGCAGCTCTCAGCAGGAAAGCAAAAGGAAGACCCTCTGAAATGTAAAAATCGGAGTCAGAGACAGGATCTGCCAGCCCCGGATGTTTACCGTAGAGATTTCCAGCAGATCAGATAGTCGCCGGAGTCTCTATGATTGTTCGGAGCCCGGGCGCAATGTTATGGCGTCACACCGGGCCTCTGCATTCAAACGAATGGCGCCGTCTTGGCTGGGAAGCCGAGATTTTTTTTTTTTTTTTTTTTTATTTCAGGCTTCCCAGCCTAGAGGTGAGATGTGGGGTCTTATTGACCCCATATCTCACTGTAAAGAGGACCGATCATACCATATTCCTATTACAAGGGATGTTTACATTCCTTGTAATAGGAATAAAATTGATCAACTTTTTTTTTTTTTTTTTTGTCAAACTAAAAAAAAATAAAAGTAAAATTATCAAAAAAACAAAAAAAAAAAGCCTCTGTACCCGTGTGCTTGCACGCAGAAGTGAACGCATACGCAAGTCCCCATATATGAAAATGGTGTTCAAACCACACATGTGAGGTATCACCGCAAACGTTAGAGCAAAAGCAATAATTCTAGCCCTAGACCTCCTCTGTAACTCAAAACATGTAACCAGTAAAAAGTTCTAAAGCGTCGC
Organism: Aquarana catesbeiana; assembly: GCF_042186555.1. NCBI lineage: Eukaryota > Metazoa > Chordata > Amphibia > Anura > Ranidae > Aquarana > Aquarana catesbeiana. The sequence continues at coordinate 276,193,250 of NC_133327.1, forward strand.
CTATGGGGATTTTTAAGTACCGAAGTTTGGCGCCATTCCACAAGCATGTGCAATTTTGAAGTGTGACTTTAACCACTTACCGACCAGCCACTGTATATATACACATTATTGCATTGAAGATGGATATCTCGGTAACGGCAGCAGCTGCTGCCACAACCGAGGTATCCATCTTTAGGGCCGGCGGTTCTGTACACGATAATGGTGGTCTCTGCGGCAGATTCACCACGATATCACCGTTATCGGTGGCAGGAGAGGTGCCCACCCCCCTCCCGCGCCCTCCGCCGCTTACCGGAGCCGTCGGTAGTGGCGGAGGCGATTGGGTCCTCTCACTTCCTAGGTATGGAGGCAAGTGAGGCTAAGATGGCCCCCACCCGTCTCCATAACATAGGAGGGCGGAAGCGACGTCATGACATCAGCTCTGCCCATTTGTCTTAAAGGCACATTTTTTTTGTCACTTTTTTTAAACGACTTTTTTTTTTTTTTTTTTTTTTTTTTTGCATTAAAGTACAAATTTGAGATGTGAGGACTTTTTGACCCCAGATCTCATATTTAAGAGGACCTGTCATGCTTTTTTCTATTACAAGGTATGTTTACATTCCTTGTAATAGGAATAAAAGTGATCCAAATTTTTATTTTCTTTTAAAAAGTGAAAAAAGAAATAAAATAAATAATAAAAAAAAATGTTTTAAGTGCCCTGTCCCGACGATCTCGCACGCAGAAGCAAACGCATACGTGAGTAGCGCCCGCATATGAAAACGATGGTCAAACCACACATGTGCGGTGTCGCTGCGATCAGTAGAGCGATAATTATTTTTTTCCCCAAAAATTGCGCTTATAAGACCGCTGCGCAAATACGGTGCAAAAAAAGTATTGCAATGACCGCCATTTTATTCTCTAGGGTGTTAGAAAAAAAACAATATATGTTTGGGGGTTCTAAGTAATTTTCTAGCAAAAAAAACAGTTGTAAACACCTAAAATCCAAAACGAGGCTGGTCCTTAAGTGGTTAATGATTTTTTTTTTTTTTTTTAAAGCATGAACCTTTTTTTTCACAAAAAAAAAAAAAGAAAAAAAAAAAAAGGAAGGTGTTCGAAAAATTGCTGCGCAAATACTATGCGAGATAAAAAAAATTGCAATGACCGCCATTGTATTCTCTAGGGTCTTTACTTAAAAAAAAAAAAAAAATACATATTTGGGGGTTCTATGTAATTTTCTAGCAAAAAAATGATGAATTTTACATGTAGGAGAAAATGTCAGAATTGGCCTGGATGGGAAGTGGTTAAACAGTATAGGCATTTATTTTTAAAGGTGTACATAGCTAGCAAGACTTCATTTTCTGACTAAAGTTTCACTTTACCTTCAGGTCCCTCTAGTGCCCATCAACTGTTGGTTCTTGGTTAACAGATTATATTGTACACATACTGTACTTTTTTTGCATGCCCCTTCTCTATGCAACGATCTGCCTTGACTTGCATAGAGATTTTATAACAGGTCAGATTATCTATTTCAGCATGTGGCCTCTAGCAATCTTATGATGTCAGAGGTACATATTAAAGCAGGATTCTAAATAGATTGGTCCTCATCAGAGCATTGAAATGAGAGATGAAATTCAGCCGTTTATTGGCACTCTACAACCACTAAGCTTAACTCTTAGGTTAAGAAAATTTACAGAACAGATTTGTAACAGAAAGCATGCAGTAATTTCCACTACATTCAAGATTTACTTACATCACAATACCAGTCCAGTGTGCATACATTTTTTATGTGTTTGTAATGCATTCTAGTGTAATTTTTCACTTTAAAACATCCTAATTTTTAAAAGCAGTATTATAGCATTTTCTTTGAGGTCACTTCCTGCCTCTTCCTTAAGCCTCAACATCTACCCAGGGTTTTTTTCTGCCATCTCCAGGAACATACACAGCTACTGCACACATTATCTAATAAACTGGGAAGTGGACCAAGGAGTATGGATCAACAGGGAAGCCAAATTAAAAATGGCACTTTTTTGATTTTTTTAAACCCCTCACACTTATGTGCATCCCAATGTGTTTACACACATTCCATGCAAGAAATAACAAAAATAAATAAATAAAAGCATGTTGCTGTACTTTAAAGTAAAAAAAAAAAAGCGAACACAGTGGTATGAACTTGGGTGATTTAAAAACATTGGTTTTGATGTGCATGTATTCAGGATTTGATTAACACACCTGAAAGGATCTGGTGTGAAAAAGCCTTTATACAGATGGTATGAAACTAAAAAAAAAAATATGTACTTGTACTATATAGTTTCAAAAGCCAATCCATGGCTGTTGTTGAACCCTTTACCTTATCTGCACAGAACACTATAGTCAACTACTTAGAAGGCTATGGTATTTCAATCATCACACATGCTTAACATTTAAACTTAAAAAAAAAAAAAATCTAATATTGTGTCTACAAAAAAAAAAAAAAAATACATTGAGAATACACAATATATCTTAAAAAAAAAAAAAAAAAGCCACATTAACCAACAACTGAGCTGTGCTTAAACAAAACCAAACGCAAAAAGGTTGGCCAAACACAAAGTTAAACATTGAAATATTAAGCTTGAATCACACAGGATACAATAACTTACAACAAAAGCCAAATAAAAGGCTTAGGACCTAGCTCAACCACCATTTCTTTAGCCAACCTACCCTATAGCTTAAGCAAACCAGCAATGCAATAAAAGTTGATGAAATTTCTACAGTGTGCCATAAATAAGCAGAAAAATATAACACTTACGTTAGAAGCGTGTAGAGCTGATGTAGCTTTCCAAACTCAACGTACTGTATAATGACCGAACCTCACGCTTATAAGCAGACACAGGTCAATCCCCTCCCCCAAAACAGCCACTAAGAGAGTCTCCCAGCCTGATAACATTTGGCATAAGGCATTGTTGGGGTAAGTTCATTGCATCTCAAAAGGGCAGCAGGATATGCACAGATGGCTCAACCCCCTCCCAAAAAACAAATAGTTAAGGGAGAGCCTTCTAACCTTGTTAAACCTGCTGATTAGGTATTCCCCCCCCCCAACACCACCAGAGCAATGCTAAATGCCTTCTCATATACACCTACAAGTTAAATGTAAAATAAATTACTGTACTATAACTTATTAAGGTTGCAGATCAATAACTCCCCACAATAGGGAACACTGATTACATAATATAAAAACATATACTATGTGTACATAATCACTTAATATATTACTATGAAAACTAATTTAGAATTCTTAAGCCCCATTTACACCTCAGCATTTTGTAGCTTGAAGCTCCAGAAAAAGCTAGGGGAGAAAAAAAAAAATTCAATTATTCTCTATGGAGATGGTTCACATCTCCACTCCAAGTCACCTGAAAAAAAAAAAAAGAAAAAAAAAAAAAAAAAAAAAAAGAAGGTTTTATTGCTTTTTTTGTAGCTCAAAACAGGCAGATTAGCACTTTATTTCCATAGAAATGAATGGAAACAAACGGCGCACTTTGTTGTGCATTTTTGCATCATTTTCTGCCCAAATTAAAAAAAAAAAAAAATGAACTATGAATAAACAACTAAAAATCATCATAAATAAAATAAATAAAAACACCCAAACCTGAAGAAAAAAAAAAAAAAAAAAAAGGGGCACCAAAAATTGCGCAAAAGCAGAGGAAAAAAAATGAACTACTTGAAAACAAACAAACAAAAAAAAAAAAAAAAAAAACACACAAAGTAAAAATTATAACATAGTAGAATATAAGAGTGGTCAAACATCAAGGGGTCCTAACCAGTTTGTACCAGGATGAGCACAACCTATGCCAATATGAGCAAGACTCCCTGGGTTTGTTTTGAGGCCCAGTTCACACTTGTGCGATGCGAGAACACCGCAAATCCAATGCGGGTTCTCGCATCACACCGACCCGCATGTCAGTTCACACTGCCATATGCGAATCGCTGTGGAGTATCAATACATTGTTAATGACACCCCCAGTTCAGCTTGCATATCGCACTGCGAACTGACAGTTCGGACATGAATCAGATCGCATATCTGTGAACACACATGCAACCTGATTCTGGTCCGAACAGAAAAAAGGGTCCTGTGCGTGTCTGGACCGAATGTGGTGCGATATCAACCATACTATCTGTATGCCAGATATCGCATCGCAGACATCGCATGTAATGTGAACAGCAGTGCGCTGCAAATTACATGCGATGTCTGGCATCACACAAGTGTGAACCGGGCCAGAGTGTTTTCTTATTCCTGCATCTATGACACTTACATAATGCACACAAGTAAGTTTTGTCTGTAGAACACAGAATCCAACAAATATTGGTGTACAATATTATATCAAGTAGTGCTGATGTTTGGATATGCTTATCGGTGGCATATCTTTTGATCCAAAAAGCCTCTGCCAACACAGAGCAGACTCCCAGACTGTGGCCCACTGAACGGGCAATGCTACCCTAACAAACCTTCCTAGGGAGTAAAGCTGGCCATACACTAGTAGATTAACTAACATTTACATCTATTTTTTTTATAACTCTAAAACAGGTAGAACATCATGTAGGATGTTCCCAAAGGTGAACGTATTCTTTAGGTCACTGTGGTTTTACCAAAGATAAAGCTGCCACCATTATATAGTGTAGTTCTTTGGGGTTGTCTGCCATGCGGTTTAAATGGATTCTGTCAGCAAATAGCCTTTCCAAAAACCTCTGAAGAAAGCAGACATTCCCAGACTTGCACACTATACAATATAGTCTAGTTCTAGATTCCAGACCGCAGTGTGAAAGGGGTCTAAAGGGTTAAAACCAGTCAATTTATAATTTAATGTCTGCTTCCAGACATGCAACAGAAATTAGCAAAAAAACAAAATGAGGGCAATTCCTCTTTGTCAGTTTTTACCTGAACGTGTGTCCCCCCCACTGGAAAATTTCCCTCCACCTCCTGCTCTGGTGACAACTAAAAATAAAACCTTATCGCGTCTCAGTAAAATTGGGCACAGGACAAAGAAGGCAAGTCTAACTAATGAGATAAAATCCTGACAAAGGTTGTAATACATGCCCAATAAAAAAAAAAAAAAAAAAAAAAAAAAAAAAAAAAAAACACGTTTTGGATAGAAATACACTTTACCTGTAAAAAAAAGTCTGCAGTGGAGCTCTCTCTGCGTTGCCATTTCTGATGAAGGGAATGCCTCTGACTTGGTTCCAGCCCAAAGCAAAGTCTGATTCATCCATTTAGACCTTGTTCATACCATGTACAGACAGGAGATTTTCTGCAGTTGTCTCTGCAAGGACACAAAGAAAACAATAGTTCTCTATGTGCCCTGTTCACACCACAACACTGGTATCACATGTGGATGATTGTTGTGCAGAAATATGCAATGTGTATGCAGTTATCTGCACAGAAAAACAAAACCAAAAAACAAAAAAAAGAAAAAACACAAAACAAAAAAAACACACCTCATGCGACAGCATTGTTCTGGTGTGAACAGGGCACACAGAAATCAATGGATTTCTTGGTATCCTTGAAGACCTACTTAAAAATTACGCACGTGATCTGCACATGGAGTAAACTAGCCCATGCAAGTCAAATCTGCGCGTTTTTTTCCAACAGTTTTTATGCATGTATGGTGGTAACGAGGCCTAAAGGTTTTCATTAACTACTGGCTGGTCACAGAGGTGCTATCATTCTGTGATAGCTTGACGTCATCTAGAAATATACATAAGGGTCGCCTCCAATGGCTGCTTCCATTTTCCCTGCTGCTGGCTCTGCCAGTCAGTTCTGTCCTCAATATCTCAATATAGTGACGGTGGTTTATACATTTATCCCCACTGAAAACCGTGGAGCCTGGTCATCACTAGGGATGGGCTCTGTTCGAGTCGAAACATGAGTTCGACTCGAACATTGGCCGTTCGCCCAACAGCGAACAATTTGGGGAGTTCGCAGCAAATTTGAAAAGCCGCGGAACACCCTTTAAAAATTCTATGGGAGAAATCTAAAGTGCTAATTTTGAAAGGCTAATATGCAAGTTATTGTCATAAAAAGTATTTGGGGTCCTGGGTCCTGCCCCAGGGGACATGTATCAATGTATAAAAAAAAAAAAAAAAAAAAAAAAAAAAAGTTTAAAAAAAAATAAAACAGCCGTTTTTTCAGGAGCAGTGATTTTAATAAAGCTTAAAAGTGAAACAATAAAAGTGAAATATTCCTTTAAATTTCGTACCTGGGGGGTGTCTATAGTATGCCTGTAAAGTAGCACATGTTTCCCGTGTTTAGAACAGTCCAAGAGCAAAATGACATTTCTAAAAGGAAAAAAAAAAAAAAAAAAGTCATTTAAAAGTACTAGTGCCAGCTATTAATGAATTGTCAGTCCCGACAATATACATAAAAGTCATTGAAAATAAAAAAATTAAAAAGCGCGGGGGTCCCCCAAAATTCCATTACCAGGCCCTTCAAGTCTGGTATGGATATTAAGGGGAACTCCGCGCCAAAATTAAAAAAAAAAAAAAAAGGCGTGTGGTTCCCTCAAAAAACCACACCAGACCCTTATCCGAGCACAAAACCTGGCAGGCCGCAGGAAAAGAGGGGGGACAAGAAAGCACCCCCCCCTCCTGAACCGTACCAGGCCACATGCCCTCAACATGGGGACGATGTCCCCATGTTGATGGGGACAAGGGCCTCATCCCCACAACCCTTGCCTGATGGTTGTGGGGGTCTGCGGGCGGGGGGGGCTTATCGGAATCTGGAAGCCCCCTTTAACAAAGGGGACACCAAGATCTTGCCCCCCCCCATGTGAATTGGTAAAGGGGTACATTGTATCCCTACCATTTCACAAAAAGAAAGTGCCAAAATGTTTTTTTTTTTTGTTTTTTGTTTTTTTAACAACTACAGGAGACTGCTTGGGACAAGTCTTTTTTTTTTTAATAAAAAAAAAAAAAAAAAGAAGATTCCAGCGATGTAATCCAATAAATCCAAGCTCTTACTCCAGCGATGTAATCCAATTCTCGATCTCCAGTGATGGATGATCTCCAGCGAGGAACACGCACAGGATCCTGCCTTCATCGGAGGCACCCAGCCAATGAAGCGGCGCTAGCTTGACAGCGTGACCCCATCCCCCTCTGACAAGGGGAAACGCCAGGGTTTCCCAGTCACGTGTACGGGTGACCCCGCCCCACTCTGATGCAATGGGAATCCTGCATTGCATCAGAGGGGGCGGGGTCACCTGTACATGCCATTGGGAAACCCCGGCGTTTCCCCTTGTCGGAAAGGGGTGGGGTCACGTGATGGATGGCCCCGCCCTCAGCTACATAAGCGCTGTCAAGCTAGTGCCACGTCGGTGGAGGCAGGATCTGTGCATGTTCCTCGCTGGAGATCGAGAATTGGATTACTTCGCTGGAGTAGGAGCATGGATTTATTGGATTACATCACTGGAATCTTTTTTTATTTTTAAAAAAAGGACTTGTCCCAAGCCTTCTCCTGTTGTTTAACATTTTACCCCTTACCAATTCACAAAGGGGGGGGGGGGGACGGGATCTGGGTGTCCCCTTTGTTAAAAGTGGCTTCCAGATTCCGATAAGCCCCCCGCCCACAGACCCCCACAACCACCGGGCAAGGGTTGTGGGGACAAAGCCCTTGTCCCCATCAACATGGGGACATCCTCCCCATGTTGAGGGCATGTGGCCTGGTACGCTTCAGGAAGGGGGCGCTCTCTCGTCCCCCCTCTTTTCCTGCTGCCTGCCAGGTTGCGTGCTCTGATAAGGATCTGGAGTGGAATTTTGGGGGGGAACCCCCATGTCATCTTTTTAATATTTTGGCGCACAGTTCCCCTTAATATCCATACCAGACATGAAGGGCCTGGTAATGGATTTTTGGGGGACCCCCACGCATTTAAAAAAAAAAAATTTTCAATGACTTATGTGTATTGTCAGGACCGACAATTCATTAATAGCCGGCACTAGTACTTTTAAATTACTTTTTCCCCCTTTAGAAATCTCATTTTGCTCTCGGACTGTTATAAACACGGGAAATATGCGCTACTTTACAGGCATACTATAGGACACCCCCCGGGTACAAAATTTAAAGGAATATTTCACTTTAAGCATTATTAAAATCACCGCTCCCAAAAAAACGGACATTTTTAAATCTTTTTTTGCATTGATACATGTCCCCTGGGGCAGGACCCAGGTCCCCAAACACTTTTTATGACAATAACTTGCATATTAATCTTTAAAATTAGCACTTGATTTTTCATGTCCGTGTCCCATAGACTTTAACGGTGTTCAAACAAATTTTTTGCCTGTTCGCATGTTCTGGATGCGAACCGAACAGGGGGGTGCTCGGCCCATTCCTAGTCATCACTGGTTGTGTCAACCTTACTTCATCCTGTCAAATTTCAAAATTTTTACTCAGTTTTGTCTGGGGAGTATAAAGTTGTGATGTTCCCCATCTCAAATGGTAAAGTTAAAGAGTAACTCCGCTTTCGTGGGGAGAAAAAAAAAAAATTGCAAATAAAAGAAAAAAAAAAAAAGTCACATTGATAATTGGTTATTAAAAAAAAAAAAACACCTTTCCTTTTCAATCTGCAGCAGTGTAATTTTCTGAAAATGTAATGCAACATGGCTACCTGGAGGTGTTCTGTACACAGAGTGTGTACTGACCACGCCCCAGAAACAATTTTCTGCTTGTGTGATTGGCTCACCAGTTTTCCCAGAAGACTGCACTAAGATACAAGCCAAGTTTCAGGCATCCCCTGCAACAAGTGTCATTTTTGGTGAGATATTTCCAATAGGAACACATCTAAAAAGGGATGCAGGCCCAGCAGCATTCCTCTCACATTTGTGCCCTGCAGCGGCTTAATACTTATGAAACCACTCCCATTAGACCCACTGAGAATAGAGGCACAGAAGAACAAGCAGGGATTTCTTCAGAATAACAAAAAGGTAGGAATCTACAACAAAGTTTGTTAAAATCCTTGTAATGTACATATCACCCAGGGAGGAATGTTATTTTCTCAAAATAAAGTGGCGTTACGCATTAAAGTGGCAGGCCACCTTAAAATCTGTAAATCTAAAGGCATCCATTATCTAAGATTAACCTATCTCCCTGTAAAGAAGAAATCGCTATACATACCTTTTTGAAGCAGCTCCAATACGATCTCCAGCGGCGGAAGCTCTGCAGAGGACACAGCCAACAACAGTTGTAAAATGAATGGGAAGGGATGTCACCCATAGACTTACTATGGGGCTTCCATTGTCTGCTGCCTCTTCTGCACCCGCCTCCAGAGAAGCCACCGCTGACAGCTCAGTGTGGCAGCGGACCGGAGAAGCTGCAAAAAAGGTACGTATAGCGATTTCTTCTTTTCAGGACTAGATACAACAGTCTTAGATTGTGGATGTCTGTAGATTTAGAGAGATTTTAGTGTTAGGGTAGACCTCCGCTTTAAACGTGTGAGGAAGATGGGTCAAGGGCATAGTAGCTAGGGTGGCAAAATAAAAAACGTATCCTATTGGGACCCATATGAAAAGCTCATCTCAATTCCCCCATATTATTTTAATAGGTTCCCTGCAAAGTAGGCAATAATATAATGTGTAAGGTCCATCTGTCCACTGAAATGCTAGTAACTTGCCCACAAATGGGGAGGAAATATTAAACTGGGAATAAAAATTCTATTTCAATATCTCATGTGTGATGTTCTCCGCTAATGAGGGTCCATTTTTGGCATAAAAACAGGTCCAGTAAAGTAGAATGGAGCATCTGCAACTCTCAACAACCATTTAAAAGCACATTGAAACCTTAAAAACACCAAAGCCCAAATTTTGTCTTCCCCATCAACTAAAATGCATTCTTTAAAATGTTGCTGAAACATCTTTTTTACTTGAAAATGAACACATGATTATGCCGATTTCTAGTGCCATCCTTTCCCTCCTCTTCTAAAAACATGTCTATGTTGCTTTCATTGTACTCAACCAGGAGATTTTCCTTTACTTTCAGTGTGACAGGAAGTGCAGGGGAGACTCCTCTATTGGACTGGCCATGCTAGTCAAAACAAATGTAAGATATGGCTGGAGCTGGACTATTACTATGAGTGGAAATCTAGCTGATCCAACTAGCTACTTAAAATAGTATTCAATCCAAAAACCAAATGGAATATATTGCAGCTAGGGTTGTCCAGGTACCGATACTAGTATCGGTACCGATACCAAGCAATAGCCAGAGTACTTGTACTCGGGCAAATGCTCCCGATACTTCACCTGATACCTGGACAGTCAGCAGTGATCGGTGACTGGGGGAGTTACGAGCTCCCCCCACCTTCAGCTGCTTTAGTGAAATCTATACAGCGGTGATCGGTGCTGGTAACTCCCCCACACGCGATTACCGCTGACTGTCACCGCATCCTCCTCCAGTCCCCCTCCGTTCTGTTGTCCTACTCCTTTCTTCCTCCGTGTCCCCCTCCGTCCTGCTGTACCTCTCCATGTCCTCCTCCTTCCTTTATTGTATGGACAGAGTCAGCTGACTGTCCATTCACATAACTGAAACATTGTAACCTCCTGTGATTACGATGTCTCCGTTTATGAATGGAGAGTAGCCGCTGTCTTCTCTCCATTCATTTTCAGTGCAGCTGAGGCTGCAGAGAAAGGAACTGGGGAATCTCTATCCTCGGTCTCTTTCTCTGTCTCAAGGGGGAGATTTCAGGGGTCTATTAAGACCCCTGATATCGCACAAAAAAAAAAAAAAAAGAAACCATGTGACAAAAAAAAAAAAAGGTATCGATATCAGTGAGTACTTGAAAGTATCGGTACTTGTACTCAGTCTTAAAAAAGTGGTATCGGGACAACCTTAATTGCAGCTTACCAATCATTAGATATGGTGGCTGCATTTGTTTTCTCCCTCCATTTTTCACCTGGTGATCTGGCTAGTAACATACCTCCTATATTCGAAAGCCCTCACTCTGGATGAAAGATCAGAGGCACAACAGAGAGCAACATTGTCAGCCGGTGGGGGGAGGGGGGGTAAAGAGTGTTAAATAAATATACTAAGCAGATTTAGATACACTAACAAATTGGCTAATAATTTTACAGCAAGCTTTTTTCTTTTGGGATAAATTCAATACAATGTTTGCTTTTAGGTTTAATTCAAAATAAAAGGGTCTTTTTTTTTTTTTGAAAGATTGGGGATTCTCACTTCCGTTTTAAATCTTGTGTCTCAGTTGAGAATTCTCCCATTAGCAAGTTGAAGTAAGGGGATCTCTTAACAGAGGTTCTAACCCTTCCCCATGCTACAAGAGAAAAAAAAAAGCGCTACTTCCGTCGGTCATATTTTAACCTCTTCTTGACCATACACCACATATATGATGTGAAAGGAAAGATGAGCTTCAACACACTGACCAAGCCGTCTCCAAAAGTGCTCCCAATCAATCATGTTATCTGAAGTGAAAACCAATCACAGCTGTAACGAGATTAGGAAGCTGTTCCACCTCCCAGCATTGAAGTGGTATTAAACACAAAAGTAAGCATTATATTGCAGATTGGCATTTTTTTTTTTTTTTTTTTTTTTTTTTAAGAAGCTTTCGATCTAGGGCTGCAACTAACAATTATTTTCACAATTGATTAGTTGGCCGATTGTTTTCGATTAATTAGTTTTTTTTTTCCGTTAAATAAAAAAATAAAGTTAGACTGTTTTGCAGATTTTCAAACAGAACTGTAATATATTATATGCTGGACATACAAAAACAATGTCTTCCTTAAAAAAAAAAAAAAAAAAAATTTTAACGAACGTTTGTTCGATTTTCTAATCGTTAGTGGGGTAAAATCGATGTTTGTTTTCAACCACAGTGATGGGAAAATTTAGAAATAGAAAACTACTTGGTCAAAAGGAACTTTCAGACAACGTATACGGTTTTCGTTCAGAAATTACATTCGTTTTAAAACAGAATGTTAGAAGCAAGTGAAAATTTCAAACATTCTTTCATTAAGTGAATGTACAAAGATTTTTCGTATGAATATTGTCGTCTGAAAATTGATCCGTGTGGCCAGCATAAGGCTCGGTACACACCTATGCAGTTTGCTTTTGATCTGTTTCTGCAGTGCGTTTTGATTTATTGCGCACGTGATTTTGCTGCGATTTGCTTTTTTTTTTTTAAAGCTTTTTTTGGCCAATTTGTTGTTGGGCAGATTAAAAAAAAAAACCCACAAATTTCTGCAAAAACGCATTACATGCTTTTCTGCAGCTTCTCCAATGAAGACTATTGAACCAAAAAAGCACCGTTTCTGCGCCGAAAAACTCCCTGACCCTCTCCAAATACACAGCAGCTGAAAAAAAGCATAGATGTGAACGTTAAATGAACTGTAGCGCATTTCTGCAAAAGGCACCCAAAAACAGGCATAAGGCATTTAGTAACAAAATGGGGTAAAAAAAAAAAAAAAAAAAAAGCCCTTTATAGTACAAAGAGCAAACAATTGCTACTGTAAGGGGTGCATTTTTTTTTTTTACTGTGCAACAGTGAAATATTTACAGTAGTGATTATTTGCTCTTTTTGTACTCTAAAGCTAATTTAAGTTTTTTTTAACCCCATTATGTTACTGACCGATCAATTATGAAAATAGTAATCAATTAATTTCATAAATCGATTAGTTGTTTCAGCCCTATTTCGAGCCTTTATTTTTGCCTGGTGATCCAAGTCTGTTTTTCAACAGAACAAGCTCTCCTGCAAATGCAGCAGTTAGAATGTTGAAAAAAACTATTTACCACTGACAGGTGTGCTTACAATGGTCAGCTTTTATTTATTCATGCAAATCCTTTTTGCCACAAGAAAAAAAAAAACTGTTGCTGTAACTGAAACATTAAAGCGGGGGTTCACCCACACCGCCAAAAAAAAAAAAAAAAAAAAAAAAATTAAAAGCCAGCAGCTACAAATACTGCAGCTGCTGACGTTTAATACATGGCCACTTACCTGTCCCAGGGTCCAGCGATGTCGGCAGGGGACGCCGAGAACCCGCTCGGTTCTCGACAGCTGCCGCCGCCATCCTAGGTGAGGGAATCAGGAAGTGAAGCGTTGCGGCTTCACTTCCCGGTTCCCTACTGCGCATGCGCGAGTCGCGCTGCGCGTCCCTAGTGGTCCCCGCTCTCTCCTGGGAGCTGTGTGTTCCCAGCAGACAGCGCGGTCGGGACGGGAAGAGGCATAGACTCCCATGGGAGTCTATGCCGGAAGTGGGTGCAAATACCTGTCTTAGACAGGTATCTGCACCCCCCTCCCCCCTGAAAGGTGCCAAATTTGACATCAGAGGGGGGGAGGGTTCCGAAAAGCGGAAGTTCCATTTTTGTGTGGAACTCCGCTTTAACTGTAGTTTGGCTTCAATTTGTTAGGATATCTAAATCTGCTAATGCATTTGAAATGCCCCTCCAGAAAGAGCTGCTGTACCCCCTATACTTATTAATCCGGAGTGTGGGCACTAAAACAGGAGGTGTTACTGACCAGGTCACTAAGTGAAAGCAGAGGGGGGGAAAAGTCTAAAAGAGGAGAATGAATGCAGCCACCACATCTAATTGGTAAGCTGCAATAGATTACATTTTTATTTTGGGTTTAATAGTGCTTTAAAGCCCACTTATAAGTCTGCCAGCAGCTGTTGGGAAAAGGTGAATGTGGGATTAAACCCAAAACCAAAATGTTAACATGTTGCAGATTGCAAATCATTAGATGCATTAGGTTTTTTTTTGGCGGTTTTCACCTGGTCATCCTGCCACTAACATGCCTCCTGTATTATGGTGCCTCTAGATGAAGGAGCAACAGAGACACCTTTGGACAGCAGCAGCGTTAGACTACTTTCACGCTGGGGCGGGTGGGCGTCGGTGGTAAAACGGCGCTATTTTTAGTGCCACTTTACAGTCGCTATTCGGCCCGCTAGTGGGCAAAAAAGGGTTAAAACAGCCCGCAAAGCGCAGTGGCAGTTTGCCAGCGCTGCCCCATTGTTAGCGGTGCTAACCCCCACTAGCGGCCAAAAAGGGTTAAAACCGCTCACAAAGCACTGCTATGCCGGTGGCGCTTCCCATTGATTTCAATGGGCAGGGGCGCTTTAGGAGTGGCATATACACCACTGATGCAGCTTGTAGGACTTTTTTTTGGAGTCCTGCCAGCGCACCGCTCCAGTGTGAAAGCATCGGGCTTTCACAGTGGAGTGAGAGGAGAGGCTCTTTACAGGCGCTATATCACTAAAAATAGCGCCTGTAAAGTGCCTCAGTGTGAAAGCAGCCATACTTTAATTCCACAGTCACATTTAGGCAGGCCATACACTGAGCAAATTTCTTTCCTGCAATCTTAAGTTGCAGGAAAGAAATTAGCTGGATTCCCCCCAGACTGTTTATGCAGGAGTCCCTCCTGCTGGGCCATTGTCTTCTCTCAGCAGAGGGGGGGGGGGGGAGCCATCTCGGCTGGTTATACCAAAGATGATTGATCAACTTGGTAAAGCCTACCCATTAACGGTTCAAATTGAACTGTGTATGGCAGGCCTTAGAGTCCATTCACACTTGTGCGACTTAAAAACCATGCAATTTCCATTGCAACTTCATGCGACTGATGCAATTTTGGAGTGCGACTTCATCTTTGACCCATGTGATTGTGCTCTAAAACGTTGCACACAGGTCACATGTATATCATACAGGTGCGACTTTCAAGGGTTTACATTGAAGTCTATAGCCCTCAGGTCGCATGAAAGTCAGACCAAAGTAGTGCAGTAACTACTTTTAAGTTGTACAAATATAAAGGGTAGTCATTGGGAAACATGGGGTGCGACTTTTCATGCGACTGCTTGCTTTTCCCCCCCATAAGACCACTCTCACACTGAGTCGCGGCTGCACTAGTGCTAAAGCACCGCTTTTTCAGCGGCGTTTAAGCAGCGCTTTTTGGTCTGCTAGCGGGGCGCTTTTAACCTCTGCTAGTGGAAGAAGGGGTTAAAAACGCCCGTGTTGCAGCGCTTCCGAAGCACTGCCCATTCATTGCAATGGGCAGGGGCGTTTTGGGAGGACTGTATACAGTCCTCCCAAACCACACCAAACATGCTGCTTGCAGGACTTTTTCTAACGTTCCGCAAGCGCACCGCCCCAGTGTGAAAGCACTCGGGCCTTCACATTTTGGTGGCATGGGAGGGAGTTTGCAGGCGCAATTTCTATCGCTAAAACACCTGAAAACTGCCTCGGTGTGAAAGGGATCTAACAGTTTTGATACTGGCTGATTTTGTCGGACTGGATATTTTTGTAGCTCCTGTAACAAGGTAAGGATATAGAGAATTAGGCTTGATTCACACCAATGCATTTTTAGTGCTTTTTGCACTACAACCCATTTAACATTGTTTACTATGGAACACATTCTGTAGAGCAAATCTGAAAAATGCAAAAAAGCACTAAAAATGACTAGGTGTGAATCAAGCCTAAGGCACGTTGTTGGGTGGAGAATGGTTACAACCTTTAAAGCGGGAGTCCCGCGAAAATTTTTTTTTTTTTTTAAAGTCAGCAGCTGCAAATACTGCAGCTGCTGACTTTTAAAATAAGGACACTCACCTGTCCCGGGGGGTCCAGCGATGTCGGCACCCAAGACCGAACCGTCCCTCGGGTGCTGCCTCCATTCTCAGTGAGGGAATCCGGAAGTGAAGCGTTGCGGCTTCACTTCCCGGTTCCCTACTGTGCATGCGCGAGTCGCGCTGCGCGTACTAAATGGTCTCCGCTATCTCCTGGGACCTGTGTGTTTCCCAGGAGACAGCGGGGGGAATGCGGGAATGGGCGTGACTCCCGCGGGAGTGTATTCCTGGAAGTGGGTGCAGATACCTGTATTAGACAGGTATCTGCTCCCTCCTCCCCCTGAAAGGTGCCAACTGTGGCACCGAAAGGGGGGGGGGGGGGTGGAATCCGATGTGCGGAAGTTCCACTTTTGGGTGGAACCCTGCTTTAAGTATTACTGCCTGAGTTTATATGGATTTGTTTTGCTCATTCCTGTATGGTCAGTGGAACAGTGGACACGTGTGGTAGCAAAAATACTGACTGAGGTTCTAACCATTATGTACTTTATTCAAAACACCAAAACAATTTGCACACTATATACTAAGAATGGCTTCCTTATCAAGAGCCCTTGGAAAGGATTTTTAGAAAAGATTTACAAAAACACTTGTTTTTCAAGAACAATGGGAATCAGAGTCCCTTCCTGTCCTTGGAAACTGCCTTTATCATAACAGAGGATACTCAAATGAAACAGTAAATAGCAGCCCTAAAGAATCATTGTCTATTACCTAACCCATTTTCTGTAGGTACCCTAAACAGGTAACATTCTCATGGATGCACGAGTGGGATTTATATAGAATTTACTAGATCTGTGCCAAATGAGGCGAGTTCTGAACACAAACTCCTTACAGAAACTCAAGTTGGGAAACAGCAATCTGAATCTGGTATAATACTCTCTGTACTACAGAAAGGTGTGTTAATGTGATACTCTGCTTGCCATTTTCTACAAGAGAACTGCTATATTTACTCTTCATACTCCAACTATATCACCACCTACAGAGCAGGTTCATTATAGATATAATCATATCTGCCCGATTTCTAAACCTGTGCCAGGTTAGTGATGTGGCGTTTGGAAGCCGACCCATCAGCTGGACAGTCAGCCTTTTGAGCCTGGAAAGTAAAAGGTTAGGGTTTCTTCATTGAAATTAAAGTGCATCTAAACGCAAAACCAAGAGCATCTCTTGCATTATTTTCTCCTGGTAACCTTGCAAATATACATACTGGACGGCTGTCACTGCATCTATGGAGGGAGCCATGGTTCTCATAGAGCCTAGTCTGCTTTTCGGATATGGACTATACAGGTCTGTATCTTAACTACATGGGAAGGCAGGGCAATTGGGAGCCACAAGATGGCTAGGAGAAAGATATTCTTCATTGCAATTCAGAGGACGTAACAAGGACACTGCATTTCTGGCAAGATTAATGGATATTTGCTGAAAAATGTTCTTAGCCAAAAAAAAAGAAAAAAAAGTGTAAGTATTAGGGCTGTGGAAATTAACGATTAATTCCTCGATTAATCGTTAATTTTTTTTGATCGATCAAAATATTTTTTGATCCGTAGGCTGCCTGCCCTGGGGCCACTTTGGGCCAAGCTGTGGCTGCAGTGCAGCGCTCTGCTCCCTCCTCCACTATATGTCATACACAGGCTGCGGGCATCTCCCGCTGTGTGTCTCCGAGCTGAGTGTGAAAACTTTGGCCGCGCTGTGAGAAAAGTCCCGTCCTCCTCCTAGATCAGCTCGTGTGACGTGATAGACAGAACACTGTGCATCACACGAGCTGATTTAGGAGGACGGGACTTTTCTCACAGCGCGGCCAAAGTTCTCACACTCAGCGGGAGATGCCAGCAGACTGTGTAATCCAGGCACAGGCACTGACTACAGTGAGGCTGCGATTATAACATGTGACGTCCTAGCCATTCCCCGCTATGTCCGGCTTTGGGCGTTGCCATAGCAACGGTGCTAAATCAGCTAAAAGTAGTTGGATCTGTATGTGCGTTATAATTAATCGAAATTAGATTTTTAAAAAAAAATGGATTAATTGAACACAAAAATTTAAATCAGTAACAGCCCTAAAATTATATACACATACATGAGTATGTGTACATACATATACACATATATACACATTTTTGTTCTTGGGTTTTAAGAAGACTTTCCAAAAATCTATATTACTTGAAAAGTACTCCTGTTGTAAATGGTGCCCCTCACCCCTCTCCTGAGTTTTTCAAGGACTGAATGTTATAGTAATGTGCCCCCTAGTGGCTGCTCAGAAGACGACGCTTAAACTGTGCGCCTAGCTCTTCCCTCCTCTAGCTGAGCTCAGATTTGGAGTTTCATCTGCATTGAGCTGCCGCGACAGAGTGGCCGAAACAGGGAGTGCGTAAGCGAGCAGTTTACGCAGAACAGAGCTAATATGTACTAGTCAGGGAATTGGAAGGAGGCTTTTTGGAAAATTGTTCTGGAAGTGAACTTACACTTTGAGTCCACGTTCACACTGGGCCGATTTGGCATGCAGTTTGACATGTCAAATCGGCAGCTATTGCCAGTAATGGCACCGCGCAAATCAGTGTGACCCCATTTGCGGCGCCGCACTGATTCCCAAAAGAAGTTCCTGTACTACTTTTGGCGACTTCGGGGGCGACAGATGTCTGTAAAATTGCCCCCGAAATTGGACTGCATTTCCGGTTTGAAATCGTGCGAGTTCAGTTGAATTTGCACGATTTCAAACGCACATCAGTGTGAACCTAGGTTAAAGGGGCACTAGGGGCACGTGCCATAAATTGCAAGTATGCATTGGAAACTTGCACATTATGGCAAAATATACCTTGGAGTTTGACTTCCCACAGAAATAAATGGCATTTCAATATTTCTCCCTTCTGCTGTTGGATGGCCCAGTATGATTTAGCTCCTGTCCAGAAGATTTGCATTATTACATCATGCAGTTGCACTCTTGAGCATCTCAAAGATTCCAAGAGTATACACTGCATGCAAGAAGTTCACTTTAGAGGGGACATTAAAAAAGTGTACTTGTATTTAAAAGGTAACTGTTGCAATTCATGTCAGTCTTGAAGGATAGTTTTCCAGCTTACTGTAGAGGTATTCCTTATCAGCTAGCTGCACAAAGAAAAGTGCACAAGTTATTTGCATATCTGGACTTCTAAGAAAGTCAAGATATTATCTTTGTCTCCACAACTGCAGCCACTCACCGACTGATAGGTACATCAGTAGGTGAATTAAAAACCTTGTCTCCAGTAACAATTTGCACACAATTGCTTTCTGCTTTGAGATGCTAAATAATGGCTGTGCTTTAAAACTCCTCACAATGTAAGCCTCGGGGGGGGGGGTCATCTGAATGAGTTGTGAATATTTTATCTCAGTTACTAAAAACTTAACGACCAGCAACGTACCCATACGTCACTGGACTTTTGGTGGTTATACCAGAATGATGCCTGCAGCCATCATCCCGATATCGGTTTTTAGAGCCAGCGGTCAGCTCTCTTGTAATAGCAGTCAAAGTGGTTAATTAGCCACTTGACTGCTATTACAAGAAGCAGGAGGGGACATATTCATCCCCCTCCTGTGGCTCTCGGGCTCTCCTATCCCACCGTCTGCCGGCACAGCTTAGCAAAGCTGGGATCAGCTGTTCGCTATAGTAACACCACTTCCAGTTTACCCAGATGTCAATTTTGAAAACCGAACTTATTAAAAAATACTGATTTTGGTTTCAAGGACAGAGGAGGGATTTTAGACCCCCAGATTCCTCCATAAAGAGTACCTGTCTCATGCGTATTGCTGTCACAAAGGAGGTTTACATTTACAAAAAAAGTGTAAAAATAAAAATTAGAAAAAAAATGATATTTAACCACTTCAGCCCCGGAAGATTTGGCTGCCCAATGACCGGGCCATTTTTTGTGATTCGGCACTGCGTCGCTTTAACTGACAATTGCGCGGTCATGCGACATGGCTCCCAAACAAAATTGACGTCCTTTTTTTCCCACAAATAGAGCTCTCTTTTGGTGGTATTTGATCACCTCTGCGGTTTTTATTTTTTGCGCTATAAACAAAAATAGAGCGACAATTTTTTTAAAAAAGCAATATTTTTTACTTTTTGCTATAATAAATATCCCCAAAACATTTTTTCCTCAGTTTAGGCCGATACGTATTCTTCTACATATTTTTGGAAAAAAATAAAATAAAAATTGCAATAAGCGTTTATTGATTGGTTTGCATAAAAGTTATAGAATCTACAAAATAGGGGATAGTTTAATGACATTTTTATTTTATCTTTTTTTACTAGTAATGGTGGCGATCAGCGATTTTTATCGTGACCACGACATTATGGCGGACACTTTTGGCACCATTTTGGGACCATTCACATTTATACAGCGACTAGTGCTATAAAAATGCACTCATTACTGTGTAAATGCAACTGGCAGTGAAGGGGTTAAAAAGTAGGGGGCAAGGTGTTTCCTAGGGATGTGTGTAACTGTAGGGGGGGGGGGGCTACGTGTGACACGACACTGATCTCCGCTCCCCATCACAGGGAGCGGTGATCAGTGTCCTGTCACTAGGAAGAATGGGGAAATGCTTGTTTACATTAGAATTTCCCCATCCTTCCTCTCCGCGAGACGATTGCGGGACTCCCGGCGGACATAAAGTGCAGAGAGCAGGGGCGCGCATGCCTCCTATCCGGACCCCGCGAGATCACGTACATTGACATGATTTCACGCAGGGGAGCCAACCTGCCGCAGTAAAACTGTAGCGGATGGTCCGGAAGCAGTTAAAGTGCCCCTGTGCTAGTCCACAAGGGTGAACATGCGCGTTGGTCCCGCACACACATAGTGATCATCCCACACATGTAAGGTATTGTTGCGAAAGTCAGATCACAGGCAGTAAATATAGCACTAGACCTTAGCGTTGCACTGATACCACTTCAAGACCGAGTACAAGTACCGATACTTTTATTTAATGTCAAGTGACCGTTTTCAAGCACAATACAGATATACAATACAGGCACTGACAGGTGGCACTTAGTGATGGGCACCGATTTGCAGCACTGATAGGTGGCACTAACTGATGGGCACTGATGGGTGGAACTTATGGGCAATGATAGGTGGAATTGACTGGTAGGCAGAGGCACTGATAATGGCTGGCAACCTGGCATTAAAAAATTAAATCGATATAAGGAGAGTAACTATACAAGAGCTCATCTTGATTCACCCTGCGCTCTGCCTCAGTAAGCCTAGTCATAATGCAGCAGCGGCCATCTTGTTACACCCAGCCCACATAATTAATGAACTATATGGGCTGGGTGTAACGAGATGTCCACTGCCGCCTTGTGACTGCAGGCTTACTGAGGCCGAGCGCGCGGTGTACCAAGATGAGCGTCGCAGTGTACAGTCTGATGGAGAAACAGGCAATCACTTCCATTAACGATTCTGCCAGCCTGGGTCACCGATTCCGACAGGCAGCTGCAACCCACACCCCTGCCAGCTTACCTTCCACTGCAAGGACTTGCTCTCCACTGTGCCAGGACTTGCGATCCGAACCGCCTCTCAGCCCACTGACTTCCGGGATGCTAAGGTATTTGTGTGAAGCATCAGGAGCATTTGTCCGAGTACAAGTACTCTCGCAAATACTCGGTATCGGCACAGATACTAGTATCTGTGCAACCCTACTAGACCTCCTCTGTAAATATAAAGTGGTAACCTGTAAAGGCTTTTAAAGTGTTGCCTATGGATAGTAAAATGTATGTCATTTGTTGCTGTTGCACGGGCGTGCACAGGTTCAAAGTGCAACATGTTTGGCATCAATTTCCTTGGCATAACAACTTTTTCTACATTTTACAAATAATTGTTACAGATAGTGTTTTTGTGCATTACATTTTGTAAAAAGTGTAATGGAAAAAAAAAAAAATGTAAAAATAGTTTTACATGTAAACAAAAGGTGTTATAAGAGTCCTGGAACTGAAGTGGTTAAAGGACAAGTTCACCTTTTGAAATTTTAAGGTCCAACATTACTATAAATCTTCTCCCTGCACCCGCTGTTACAATTTAAAAAAAAAGCATGGCATCATTCATTCATGGTGACCTTTGAACGAACGAACTACAAAGTCCAAATTTTCACTGCAGCAGACAGCTTGTAGCCAATGGACTGTGAGGGCACAGATTCTTGCTAACATGTTGCATAATATCACACTGCATTCTGGTCTACACATGACACAGAAAATTGTTTCACCAGTATATCTGTAATTTTTTTTGCTGCCAAGTGTGCTGGGAAAACTTTTTTGCTTATGTCATTTCCCATAAGCCCTGACAGAAATAAGACCTCATTCGCATGTCTTCAAGGGGCCATACAGTGAGAAGGAGGAGAATTTCTTCAGCTGGAAATTCCAGGTTTTTGTGTACAGCCATGAGCAGGGATTGTACAAAATCAATGGCAGCCTGACAGACGTTTGAGTTAGAAGAGGAGATTGAGGACACAGGGCCACAGCCCCGCACTTACCAACACTTAACACAAGAATGCGCAGCACAGAGTGCTTCTGTGTTTATCTGCAAACAAAAGCTATAGTAAACATGCCATACATCATGGCTCAACAATAACCGCAGCAAAGCCAACGCTTTTTTTTTCCCCACTTGACATACCGCACCACCTGGTATTCTCTACCCCTTCCTCCAGTAGATCCACTGCTGCTGTGCAGAAAGGCATTAGCCAATGAGCTTTGTGGTTCACCTCTCCTCCCTGCTAGTCCCCACACGCGGTACTGTGGACAAGCAGGGAGGCGAGTAGTTTAGCTCAAACAGCATGTACCACATGATTACAACACAGGCTAAAAATTTTAGCCCCAACAACTTCTAAGTATTAAATCTTCGTATAAGTTTTAAAGGGTCATGCATCCCTTGAAATTACCTAGTGAGAAAGCGGTCTCATTCAGTAGCATTCTAACTGAACGAGGCAGTTGTCTGATTTTTCAATAAAATTGATTAAAATAAAAGCCATAAATTACTTAAAATTGCCTGCCCCATGGGATTGGCAGGGTAAGTACAAGTCATTTATAGCTTTTATTTTCTTCTGCAATGTGGTATTCTGAAAAAACAAAAACACTGACATTTCATAATGTATTTGGGGTGAGATTTACTAAAACTGATGAACACAATCTGGTGCAGCTCTGCAAAAAAAAAAACAATCAGCTTCCAGGTTTTATTCTCAAAGCTTAATTGAACAAGCTGAAGTTAGAAGCCAATTGGCTAGTATGCACAGCTACTAGAGCTGCACAATTCTGGCTAAAATGAGACTCACAATTTTTTTGCTTAGAAGATAGATCACGATTCTCTCACAATTCTCGCGGCGTAACATCATCTTACACATTAAAACAAAAAAAAATTAAAAATTGGGCTAACTTTACCGTTTCTTTTTTTATTCATTGAAGTGTATTTTTTCCCAAAGAATTGCATTTGAAAGACCGCTGGGCAAATACAGTGTTACATAAAATATTGCAGCAATTGACATTTTATTCCCTAGGGTCTCTGCTAAATAATATATATTATTATGTTTGGGGGTTCCAAGTAATTTTCTAGCAAATAATATTGATTTTATCTTAAGAAACAAGTGTCAGAAAAAGATTTAGACTAAGTGGTTAAATGATGGGCGGCACAGTGGTGTAGTGGGTAGCACTCTTGCCTAGCTGTGTTGCTGGTTCGAATCCCGACCACGACACTACCTGCCTGGAGTTTGCATGTTCTCCCTGTGCCTGCGTGGGTTTCCTCCGGGTACTCCGGTTTCCTCCCACACTCCAAAGACATGCTGGTAGGTTAATTGGATCCTGTCTAAATTGGCCCTAGTATGTATGAATGTGAGTTAGGGACCTTAGATTGTAAGCTCCTTGAGGGTGTAGGGACTGATGTGAATGTATAATATATATGTAAAGCGCTGCGTAAACTGACAGCGCTATATAAGTACCTGAAATAAATAAAATACATGCATTTACACGTTGTTAAAAAAAAAAAAAAATAAAAAATAAAAACTTGGCAGACTGCCTGGATTTTTTTTCCCCCCACACAGAAATTAATCCCTTTGATCTAACAAGGAAGAGTTAGTTACAGTGTTTCATGTTAAAAATTTGGCAGACTGCCCCAGATGTTTTCTTTTGACAGCTGAGTGAGCAGATAAGTCTCTCCACTGCTTATATGAAAGAATCGGCAAACTCTGCAATAGAGATAGTCAGGGGGGTTGAATCGAGATATTTATTTTTTAACAATTGTGCAGCTCTAACAGCTACACCAGTTTTAGTAAATCTAGCCCCTTGTGTCACATCAGAATATATTCATTAAGCTGCAGATGTTAAAAGGCCCATGATGTTTGGTTCTAGACATATTTGTAAATTTTAGACCTGGCTCCTAGATTCAAAGCAAATTTGTCAAACCCTGCCATATACTTTTCCTTCAGTTATACAGTATATTAACATTGGAGTGACCACTATTGAGCTCCACTGTGTTCATTCAGTCGGGAAACATGAGAAAAAGGTTTACTGCACTCCATCCTGAATAAATTAATCCTGCCGCCAGGCTGAGGTAACAGAAAGAGGGGGTGTTTTGAGGTCAGCATAGGATGGAGAGTGCAGTGGGGATCAGAGGGCACAGATTGCGCCGAGAACAGCCCTTATCCATCCATTTGAAGGAATTCTAACCCATTCCAATACCCCCTCCTTCCCAACAGACACACGTACATAACATACACATACTGTTACGTGTGTTGTTGCAATGCATCAACACACTAAGGACTCATTCACATCAGTGGGTGTATGTCATGGTGTGCATTTTGTGCGCTGGTCTGTACTGTTCAAAAAATACAAAAAAAATTAACACTTGGTTCTTAAAAATTAGATTTGTCAACTTTGGGCGTAGTAACAATTTGTTGCATATTATAACATGCTGTATTGGGACAAAATGCAAGCATACATGCCAATGCAGTGTGCGCACAGCACTGCAGATCAGGGGTTGCCACAACACAGAGTCCAACCTCCAGATTTTAGATGTAAAGTTGCTTACTTACAGATTTAAATACCATTCATTTTTCATTATTAAATCAATACTGTTTTAGTGGGAATCTTTGCAAGTTATGTTGTGCACTAATAATGATTTTAGTGTATTTTTATTGAAAATATCCTTTTGATAAAAAAAAAAAAAAAAAATTGTGTAACCGTTACGGGAGCTTCAAAATCAGTAGAACCATAATTTTATTCCATCGGTCCCGGTCCGGTGCTTTTAGAAAATGTATGGTTTGGGGTATTTTACAAACTCTGAAAGCTTTACGCATAAATTATTAAAAAGTAAAACATTTGCAAAATTGATCTGGCCACCTAAGGTTAGGAGTAGAGAGCAGGGCCTGGCAGCAAAAGGGTTTACGTGTATGCAGTAATCTATTGTAGCTTATCAATCATTAGATGCAGTGCAGCATACGTTTTGATTTTTTAAGCTTCGCTCCCATTTTCACCTGGTGATCTGGCCAGTTACACACCTTCTGTATTAGTGTGCCTACGCTCTGGAAGAAAGGAGCAAGAGACACCTTTGGATAGCAACATTGTTAAAGGGTAAGTTCACCTTTACAGAAAAATCCGTAAGGTGACCTTTCACAGGACCCCCTCCTCACGCACCCCCCCACCCCCAAGTATATCTGTGTCAGGAGTTGGGGCTTAAAAATCCCGAGCTGAATGTCCAAAACGTACCTCGTCAGGGACGTTTCAAAGCATTCAATTGGTCAGCGCCGACACAATCAGCAGCTACATAACCCGTCCTGTCAGCTATGGAGAAGACGCGTGGATGCCAAGGGGATTTCTAGGCCCTGGACTCCTGACACGGATATATCGGGGCATGCCGCAGTCCAGGTCAGCTGGACTGGGGGGGGGGGGGGGTCCTGTGTAAGTTTACCTTACAGATTTATCTGTAAAGGTGAAATTACACTTTAAGTCTGGGGAAAGGGGAGTGTTCGATGTAGTAGCACAGTGTTTCTCAACCTATTGAGTGCCGTGACCCCTTGATAAAATTTCCCAAGTTGTGGGGACCCCTAACAGTACACTCGTACAGTATTAAAACCCCTTATGGTACATTTTAAGATGTACCATTCCTTCTTTGTTCTCCTTTCTTTCCCTTTTATCTCTCTCTGCTAATTTCTTGTTTTTTTCTCATTCCTCTCTCTAGCCATCTTTCTTGTTCTTTTTTCGTATTCTCTCCCTTTTTCTTTGTTCCTCCCCCTCTTTTCCTCTCTTCCATGTATTCTGTTTTTATTTCTTCTCTTACTCCTTAGTGGGGGGAATGGGATGAGTGGCAGTGCTGGGGGGAGTTCTGATCAGCCAACTCAAGGTGCTCTTGATCGAGGTCATCTGCTGATCTGAGAACTGTAGTGGGGACTTTTAATGGCAACTATAATCAC
This sequence comes from Aquarana catesbeiana, assembly GCF_042186555.1. Taxonomy (NCBI): domain Eukaryota; kingdom Metazoa; phylum Chordata; class Amphibia; order Anura; family Ranidae; genus Aquarana; species Aquarana catesbeiana. Next base: position 276,219,203 of record NC_133327.1, read on the forward strand.
ATGTAGTGTTACTCACTGTGTCTCCGACTTTGTGGTGTCTTGTAGCAGTGACACCTATGCCGAAATCAGGAGATAGGGTCTTCTCCAGCCCCTCCCACTTCACATTCCTCACCAGTCAGCTGACCTCTAGTCTCTACCCCCCCCCCCCCAGCCATGCCGTGAACTGAATGGGCGGGTGCAAAGAGGCTGAGTAGGCAGCCACAGGCTCCTAGAAAAAACCCAACAGGGCGGTCACAATCTTCAGTGACAGCCCTGCAGGGCAGCCGCAAAAAGGCTGGGAGAGCAGCGTGGGCTTCAGGAACAGCCCAGGATTCCGTGACCCCTGGCAAATCATCATTTGACCCCCAGGTTGAGAACCACTGTAGTAGCAGTTCTAGATACACTATTTGAGCCAAACTCCAGCTCACACTTAAGCAGTTACTAGGGTTTCACTGATGCAGATTTAAAAAAGTAAAAAAAAAAAGTGAGTACTGATAGTTTAAATAAAGTACACGCAGATGCAGAGTACTGGCACTTTGCAGTGCGATTTGCATCAGTAAAAAATGAATGGCCACAAATTGCACTGCAAAAAAAAAAAACCATATGCAATTTGAACAGGAATGTGGAGCGCTACCTGTCCGAATAGGATGCGATTTACCCCACCGCGTGTGTGTATCCAGTATGGCAAGCACCATCTAGTGGGCAGTTCATTAAAAATGTTATAGCTCACATTTAAGTACATATCTGCTCAAATCCAAATCTGCAGTGTCCCCACCCTGTCAATGATAGATAACCACAGCCTCTGGAGGTGCTTACAGGGCTGGAGAAGTTCCGGGACCCCTGTAGGTATAGGCTGGAAGTGATGTCAGCTTGGGGGCGGACCGCCTATACATCTCCAGCAGCTGTGGTTTTCTATCATGGGCAGGATAGGGACACTATGCAGAGTTGGGTTTGAGCAGATATGTACTTTAACCGCCTTAGCCCCTTAAGATTTTACCCCCTTCCTGACCAGAGAAATTTTTACAATTTGTTACTGCGTCACTTTAACTGACAATTGCACGGTCATGCGACGTTGTACCCAATCGAAATTTGCGTCCATTTTTCCCCACAAATAGAGCTTTCTTTTGGTGTTTTTTTTGCACTATAAACGAAAAAAGAGCGACAATTTTGAAAAAAATTTTTTACTTTTAGCTATAATAAATATTCCCAAAAGTTTTTTTTAAAAAACAAAATTTCTTCATCAGTTTAGGACACTATATATATATATATATATATATATATATATATATATATATATATATATATATATATATATATATATATATATATACACACACACATATACATTTTTTTTCCCCCAAAAAATATCGCAATAAGTGTATATTGATTGGTTTGCGCAAAAGTTATAGCGTCTGCAAACTATGGGAAAGATTTGTCATTTTTATTTATTTTACTAGCAATGGCGGTGATCTGCGATTTTTAGCAGTACTGCAACATACAGATCAGAGACTTGACACTTTTTTTGGGACCATTGACAATTATACAGCGATTGGTGCTATAAAAATGGACTGATTACTGTGTAAATGTCACTGGCAGGGAAGGGGTTAACGCTAAGGGGCAATCAAGGGGTTAAATGTGTGTTCCCTCAGTGTGTTCTGTGTGGGGATGGGAGTGACTAGGAGGAGCCATATCGTTTGTTCCTACTTAGTAGGAACAAACGATATGGCTCAGCTCCTCTCTGATAGCAAACAGATTTGTGTGTTTACACACACAAATCCCCATGCTGGCAATCGCACATGGCTGGTGGCGAACGTGCCCGTCGACCATGCGCATTGGGTCCCCCGCCACGCAGTGGGCGCGCCCTCTGATGGCCGAAAACAGGTAAGACGTACCCATTCAGTATTTCCCCCAGGAGAGCCATTGTGCCACAGTATATCTGCATGTACGGTTGGCAAATGGTTAAGGGGCGTTAAAACATGTTTCATAAACTGCCCACTAGACAGCGTTTTTTTTTCTATACTGGTTCACACACACGGCGGGAAATATAATGCGATACGGACAGGAAACACACCGCATTCGTGTTCAAATAACATGCGATTCTTTGAAGTGCAATTTGCACCCATTTTGTATTCGCGCAAATACAAAGTATACGTTTCCTGAGCATTTTTCACAAGTAGGAGTACTTGTAACAAAACTCAAATAGTGCATCCCTAACATTTAAAGCGGAGCTCCACCCTGTTTTACAAGTTTTGCTCAATCACATGCCAGGACTATATTCAGTTATAAACGGATATTTTTTTTTTTCGTTTGTACCTGTGTTTTTTCAATGTCCATCTCTGCTTCCTGTCTTAGCTCCCTGCGGATATGGGCGGGTCATCTGCGGCTATTTCGTAATTTCCTTTGTAGCTGCAATGTCTCCTGGGAGCTCCTGTCATTATTCCCAGGAGTCATTACGGAGGTCTGCCGCGAGTTCTCGCGGGATTTCGATGACGACGCCCGCCCGTTGTGATGGCAACCCTGAATTTTACAGGGATGCTCACCGTAAATACTGAGCATGCGCAGGAAATAGCGGTGAATGCTGGGAGCTCAGCATTCACCAGATCCCGGAAATCCATGCTTGTGGGCTTCATATGCCCACAAGCAAGATGGGAACGGTCACGATCGAGATTTATAAGTATATATTTAAAACGAAAACGGACAGCAGCAGCTTAAAACAACTAAAACAGTGAGTGTCACTTTATGATTGTACATGTGTAATAATGATTAAAAAAAAAAAAATGGGAATGGTCGAGTGGAACCCCGCTTTAAAGTAACAGGTTTTTTTCCCTTTTGGGATACATCTTATACACAAACGAATAAAATCTGCTCACTGTAAACTAAGCACCCCCATCAGTGGTAGATAGTTTCAAACACCTCTAACTGCTACATCTAAAGGACAGCATGTTCTGTTGAAAAACAGCCTTACTAGCAAGATCACCAGGTAAAAAAGTAAAGAATCCCAAGACGGCATTCACACATGATCGAGGGCAGAATCGCCGTGATTACGCCCCGCTATTTCAAATGGCTGCAAAACGCAGGACGAGTTTGCAATTCCATTACTTCTAATGGCCCCCCAATTGCACCGTGATTTTGCTGCAGTAAGTTGCAATGTGACGTTGTCTCCCAAAAGAAGCTCATGTTCCTTTTTTGAGCAACAAGCGTCGTGCATTGAGTTTGCAGCGCAATTTACCTCACGACAAAATTGCAGCGTGACTGGGGTGCCATTAGAAGTAATGGCATGGCAAAAGTGTCCTGCGTTTTGCAGCCATTTGAAATTGCAAGGCAGAATCTCGCCGATTTGGCCTGCGATCATGTGTGAATGCAGGCTAAAAAAAAAGAAAGCCAAGTGGTTGGTCTCATCCAATCTTCTGGAGAGCCTGTGCTATGAAAGGCAGACTTGCTGGCTGGATTACTAGATGAAAATAGAAGAAAGCCTTAAAAAGAAAACCAATACAGCCATCACATCTAAAATTGGTAAGCTGTAATATAATAAAGGTTTGCTTTTGGATTTAATACTGTTTTAAATTGGATTTGACAAAATGGAGTTGATTGGCCAAGGCAGAAGAATATCGGTTTGCATCAATCAGCATTACTAAAACTTTGTTGATGAATACATCTGAATTTCGATGAATTATATTATAAGATGGTGGAAACAGATGTGAATGTGATTGATAACTTACAACAGTTACAAATAATTTGTGAGATTTTCCCTCACTTTCTGGTATGGCGGCAAAAGTTCCATCTGCAACAAGGAAAAAAAAAAGTGTCTTTATAGCTGTGTTTTTGCGTTAACCTCACTTCCTGTCTGTTAAATGTCAGGACAGGAAGTTATTACATTTCACTAATTGAGTTGTGAATAGCAGTAAAAACCCAACTGGAGATCCAAACACCGCAAATTCAAAGCAAATATGGGAATAGCATATTTTATAAAGATGGGCAGTTTTCTACTCTTTGGTTTATCCGCTTGCCGACCGTATACTGCATGTATACGGCAGCAAGCCGGCTCCCCAGGTGCAGGATCACGTACCTGTACGTGATCCTGCAGTTCAGGGTCAGGGGCGCACACGGCGGTGATTGGATACAGCGGTGGCCAATCAGCAGGCCAAGCGGACGCAATGTCCGCCGATCATTCGGGACACAGACAGAACGGTGGTCTGCCTATGTAAACAAGGCAGATCGCCGTTCTATGAGAATGGAAGGTTGTGATCCCTTGCTCCTGCAAGGCAAGAACATGGATCTCTGCCTATCCATAGTACAAGCACCTCCCCCACACTTAGTAAGCACTCCCCCTAGGCACACATTTAACCCTTTGACCGCCCCTGATATTAACCCCTTCACTGCCAGTGTCATTAGCACAGTGACAGTGCATATTTTTAGCATTGATCACTCTATTAGTGTCACTGGTCCCCAAAAAGTGTCACTTAGTGTCCATCACAATGTCACAGTCCTGCTATAAGTCACAGACTGCCTTATTTACTAGTAAAAAAAAAAAATCCATAAATCTATCCCATTGCTAGATGCTATAACTTTTGCGCAAACCAATCAATATACACTTATTTGGATTTTTTTTATAACAATATGTAGCAAAATACATATTGGCCTGAATTGATGAAGAATTCGATTTGTTTTTTTTTTTTTTTTCCTTTTTGGATAGGTTTTAAAAGAAGAAAGTAAGAAACAGGTTTGTTTTTTTAACTGGTAGGTCTTTGTTTTTAGCGCAAAAAAAAAAAAAAAGAATAAAAAACCACCACAGGAGGTGATCAAATACCACCAAAAGAAAGCTCCATTTGTGGGGAAAATTGGACACAAATTATATTGCTGTACCTATACAATTGTCAGTTAAATTAATGCAGTGCCGTATTGCAAAAAAATGGCCTGGTCATGAAGGGGAATAAACCTTCCGAAGCTGAAGTGGTTAAAGTGGCTGTGAAGCCTAAACATTTCACTATAGGCAAAACTTAACATTTTGGATAGAGCACGGGAGGATTATAATCCCTTTCAGATATTTTTTCGCCATCTGTGTCCCATTGCTGAGATTTCCCCCTCACTTCCTGTTTTATAGCCAAACAGGAAGTGAGAGGAAATCCATGCAAATTAAGGGAATTCCTTGGGGACCCCCAGGTCACCAGAACTAGTGTCCCCATTGGATGTTTTGCCCTCTATTACTTTTCAGGAGACAACCCAAAATGTGGGCTTTTTCTTTACTTTAAATAATAATGGTAAAACAGGACAAAGAGTAGATCTCCTCCAACAGCGGCACATGCAGCAATAAAAAAAAAAAACAAAAAAACTGACAAACGTTCCGATCCTTTTTCACTATCCAAAACAAAAAGTTTTGCCTTTAATCAATTTTCAGCATTCAGTACGTCGCACTTTGAATGACAAATTGCGACATTCTACATTGTACCCATATGAAACGTATTTTTTTCATACAAATAGAGCTTGGGAGTGAGCATGCACAAGTGCCCCCCATAGCAAGCAGCTTGCTATGGTGACACTCAGCAGGGGGGAGGGCCCAGAGTGCCAGTGGGGGACCTGAGAAGAGGATCAGGGCTGCTCTGTGCAAAACCAATGTACAGAACAGGAAAGTATGATGTTTGCTGTTTATTTTTTTTTTTTTTTTATTGCCTAAAGGTAAAGAAAAAAAAAAAGTAGCAGTATGTGTATCGCCCCCTCATCCCTCTTCTAATTCCCCCACTCAATCAAATGCTGTGCCCAGAAGCAGAGGCTCCCTCCTCTCTGCATGCCCTAAAATTATTTTTAATGTATTTTATCTGAAAATATAGGTTTACATTAGAATGTGTGTAAATATAAAAAGCAGTCCTGTGTTAAAAAGATAAAAATTTTTTTTTTTTTTTCAATAAAACTGCTTAAAAGCGACTGTAAAGGCTCAGGTTTTTTTGGTTTTGTTAAATAAACAGGTTATACTTACCTGCTCTGTGCAATGGTAATGCCCACAAACTTCCTCTTGTGGGATTATCCCCCAGTGCTTTAGGCCCCTCCTCTCCGCATCCCCATAGGAAGGTGCTTCCTATTGTTGGGGACATCTGGAGGCTCACTCCTGAACAGCCCCTTCATACTATCTATTAAAGTATTAAAATGTAACAACGGCTGTGGGGGGAGGAACCCCCTGATTGTTGTCACAGAGAAGGGAGGGTATGCTGAACATATTACATCCTAAATATGGGTGTAACATGTTCAAAAGGTGAACTTATCCTTCAAGAATGGTGCTACACATGTGATTAGTCACAACACCAGCCTTTTGATAGTTTAACTGCTTCAGATCCGCGCTATAGCCTAATGACGGCTACAGCGTGGACCTACGTTGCTGGGGGTACGTCTATTGATGTCCTCCCGTGCCCGAGCGGTCTGCGTGCCCCCCGGCAGGGCGCATGCAGCATGCTCTGTGATCAGCGAATCTTTGAGACTCAACTGATCACAGATTGGAGTAAGGGGTTGATCCCAACCCCTTAGCACGTGATCAGCTGTCAGCCAATGACAGCTGATCGTGTGATGTAAACAAAGCCGGTAATCGGCTATTTTTTTTCCTCGCGCCGACAGCGTGAGGAGAAAAAAAAAAGCCGATCTCTATCGGCTGTGAGAGGGACATCAGTCCCAATCAAGGAGAGCTGCACCTGGGTCATCTGTGCCCACCTGTGCCACTTAGCAGTACACAATCAGTGCCCCAATCAACAGTGCTGCCCATTAGTGCCGCCTCATCAGCGCACATCAATGAAGGAGAAAAATTACCCGTTTGAAAAATTTTATAACAAACTATGAAAAACATGATTTTTTTTCTTTAAAATTTTCCATCTTCTTTTGTTTGTTTAGCAAAAAATAAAAATCCCAGTTGTGATCAAATACCACCAAAAGAAAGCTCTATTTGTGTGAAAAAAATGATAATTTAATTTGGGTAAAGTGTTGTATGACCGCGCAATTGTCATTCAAAGTGCGTCAGCGCTGAAAATTGGTCTGGGCAGGAGGGGGAATTTAAGTGCCCAGTAAGCAAGCGGTTAACAGTTTGATGGAGAGCACAAGAAACTATGACTGTTGTTTGTGGCATGCCTTGAATGTAACGGTTTCAGGAAACTGTTAAACCAGTGGGTTCAGTTACATTTCAACCACCTCAATACAGGGCATACACCTTCCTGCCCAGGCCATTTTTTAGCTTTCAGCGCTCTCACACTTTGAATGACAATTGTGCGGTCATGCAACACTACCCAAATTTATTTTTTTATCTTTTTCTTTGCACAAATAGAACTTTCTTTTGGTGGCATTTTTTCACTGCTGGGATTTTTTTTGTAAAAAAATTAAAGGACCGAAAATAAAAATTTTGTAAATAAGTAATTTTTCTCCTACAATGATGTGCGCTGATGAGGCGGCACTAATATGCCGCACTGAGAGGTGGCACTGATAGGCGGTGCTGATGGGCATTACCGATGAGCAGGCACTGACTAGCATCACTTATGGGCACCGATTGGTGGCATACATGGGGCTTTCCTGTAATCAGGACACTGATGTCCAGTGCCCTTATTACCTGCCCAGGTCTCCTCTGCGCTGATCGGCACTCCTCGCCACACACACTGTCAGTGTGAGGCGAGGAGAGCCAATTCGCAAATTCCATCTTTACATGTCACTGGCTGTGATGGGACACAGCCGATCACATGATTAAAGAGATCGGGGTCATGCTGTGTCCTAGCAACACAGCACGACCGCGATCGGCTTGCCGCGGGCACATGCAATAGCGGCCATTCTGGGAGGACGTCGTATAACGTCCTCCCAGAATGAGAGCCGCACGCGGTTAAAGCAGTAGTAAGCCCTCGTTCACATTCAAGCAACTTGACAGGTCGAATCGCATGTCGCAGCCTATTTCCAGCAATGGCATCGTTCTAATCGGTGCAGCACCGATTTGCAAAAGTAGTTTCACTACTTTTGCCGATTTTTGGTGCGATTTCAAATAGAAAGATGTGCATTAAGCCGCACAAAATCAAAGCAGTGTTCAATGTGAACAACGGCTAAATCCAAAAAGAAAGCATATTACAGCTTATCAATTCTTAGATGTGATGGCTGCATTTAATTTAGGCTCTTTCTTCTTTTCAATACCGTAATCCAGCCAGCAAGTCTGTTTTTCACAGCATAAGCTCTCCAGCAGATTGTATCACTTCACATGGATAAGAGAAACCATGCAACACTGACAGGGGTAATTTTAAAATTATCTACTTTTACATAAAATCTTTACTCCAAAAGGAAACAAACTGTTACTGCTTCTAAAGTGTGAGCTGGGGTTTGGCTTTAGTGTATCTAAATCTGCTAACACTCCCCTCCCTGACAGACAATGCTGCTGTGCCTCCTGTGTTCATTCCTCCAGAATTGTGTCTTTCTTCTTCAGGTGGTGTGTTACTGGCCAGGTTACAAGGTGAAAACAGAGTAAAGATGCCAAAGGAAAACTGATGCCGTCAACACACGATTGGTAAGCTGCAATAAAATTTTTAGATTTTGGGTTTAATAGCACTTTAAGGGTAGTAGAGAAATCAATAGATCTGCTGGCAGGGTCCACATCAATTAACTACCTAGATTGCTCAACAGTGCTCTGGTAGTTCATTGAGAACAAGCTGACAGCCTTCGCAAAGGCTGTTGGTACTTGTAGTTTCACATCCACGGAACTCTAAATGAAGGATGCAGCCAGGTTGGCGGAGCCTCTTGCAGCCGTGACTTTTTTTTATTGCGACAGCCAGCAGAGGGAGAAGATCCCCAGCTTGCTGTCACAGTGCGGACTCAGGATGGAAGTGAGGGCAAAGGGGTGCTGCAGCAGTAACATGTTACACCCTGAATACAGATGTAACATGTAATAAAAGGTGAACTTATCCTTTAAAGTGGAAGTAAAACCTGCTATTTTTTTTTCAGCCAAGGAAGCTGCCATCTTGGGCTCTGTTTGATCCTCAACTGCCATGGTGCTGCACGTGTGTCAGTTAAGACACCAGCCATCAGATGGTTTGACAGCTTGGTTGAGCGCACAACCAATGTGACAGTTACATTCCCAGCATGCTGGGAATGTAACTTTTTTTAAACTGTTAAATAGATGGGTTTACCTCCACTTTAATGCTACTGATAAAGAGCTACACTACTGTTTACACTCACTGATGCCAAAAAAACTATTCCCCCTGACCAGAGTCCAGGCCCCCCCCCCCCTAAAATATGATGGGCAGTAAACTGGCCTTTTGTGTATAAAGTTCAGAGACTCCCTGTCTAGGGCAGGGATGCCCAAACTACGGCCCTCCAGCTGTCGCGGAACTACACGTTCCGTAAGGCATTGTAAAACTCTGACATTCACAGACATGACTAGGCATGATGGGAATAATAGTTCCTGAACAACTGGAGGGCCATAGTTTAGAGACCCTTGGTCTAGGGGATTAAAAAAAAAAAAAGCTTATACTTACCTGATCCTCCAGTGCACCTGGAAACGCACTCCCACGCGATCCAGCAGTGGACTGTTTCTGACATTCTCATGTCCAGAGCAGGTCTATGAGCATCACGACACCAGGAACAGTCTACTGCACAAGACAAGGGGGGAGCAGGAGCCACAGGGCAGTCTCGTGCATGGAGGATGAGGCAAGCATATCTCAGTTCCTCAGCCCCCTAAACCAGGGATTTCCAAACTATGGCCCTCCAGCTGTTTCAGAACTACACATACCATGAGGCATTGTAAAACTGACATTCACAGACATAACTAGGCATGATGGGAATTGTAGTTCCTGAACAACTGGATGGCCATAGTTTGAAGACCCTTGACCAAGACAAAAATGAGCAGTTGACCCATGCAGTCTGGGTACAGCCCCACTGCATGGGAAAAAAAAATTGCACGGAGTTGTGCTTTAAAAGAATGTCGTATTTATGAAAGCTATTTTTTTTATCTAAAGAAAATTCCCAAAACATGACTTACAGGAGGTACCCGAGGTTAGGAAACATTGCCCTATGTGAATATCTCAATCTTACACAGTGATAAGAATATAACAGCTTCCATTAATTACAAACATTAAGAAACAAAGGTTAATGTTCCATGTGTGCATCAGTAGAATTGTTAGTGAAAATATAACAGCTGGTGGCATGACTGGTGTAAAGTGTGATGACGATGCATGAGGGGGGGTGGGAAAGGGGAATAATGACTTGACAAAATACCAATGTTCCCATATGTAGTAAAATGACTAGCATTAGCAGCCATACCCCCAGCAGAACTTCCTTAGTCACGGGGCTGAGTTAGTAACTGCAGCTCGTCTGTAACATGTGAAGGCAGCAAGTGATGAAATCTATGCGAACACAAGGAACATTGCCAAAAAAAAAGGGCCTGAAAACAAGAAACGCAAGAGGGGAAAAAAATAGAAATATCCCCAGCCACAAAGTGCAGGCTAACCTTGATCACTGACGACAGACACAAAAGGCTCCATTCTACGACCTCTGCACCAGCTTTATTTTAACCGCTTAATAGATTTTCATGTCTCGTGGAAAAAAAAAAAAATTGGTTGAGTTTTGGGCAATGAGGATCCTGTGTGGCACAGGGCCTCAATAAACAGACTGCCCACATGTCAGGTACGGGCCTGTACACACGTGTGCTGGGTGTACAGGAACACATCCCCTGCCGGTGTGCAGGTCACATGTGACTGGACCGGCTGCCTCATGATCCCACTTGTAGAAAAGGGAACAAAGTAGAACGCAGGGTGACAGGCGGGTCATTGTGCCCCCCCCCCCCCCCCGTGGATGGGATGAATGAGAGGCACACAGACCCCACCATCCCCCCCCCCCCCACACCAGTGACGTCACATGGCAGGAGCTCCCCCTTCCCCCCACAATGCAGGTGAATGTCACCCTGTGGGGTAGAGGGGGGGCGGGCACTGGCCTGGTCTCCTGACACTCTAGGCCTTATAGACTGTATACATGTGCGGGGACACATATGATGTCAGTGCAGACGTGTGATGTCATTCATTCTCACGCTGGGCTCTGCCATACGTGGCACATGCCACCCTCTACTCCTCACACAGCGCCTCCCTTCCCCCTCCGGATACCACTCTCAGCCCACCGCTTGTCAGGGAAGCGGCTTCTGCCGACCGGCGCTGGGCTAGGCTGCCGGAGGAGGGGGGGGGGAGAGGGCCTGGGCGACAGCGCACAGCAAGCCGGCTAACGGAACATACGTATAAGGCCGGACCGGGCACACAGGCCTCCGTGCACCATGCGGATGAGTGCCAGGCGCCGGAGAAAACGGCTACAGTAGAGGATGGGATCGGATTCGTAGCCGGGCCCCGCCGAGTCTCACCTGCTCTCCTTAGTCCGCGCAGCCGGGCGCAGCCGCACCAGCCAGATAGCCCATTTCCGGATCCCGGCGACGTACTACGCAAGCGCACATTCCGAATACGTGACGTAGGAGAGCGGAAAGGGCCGAGCCTCGCTAAGAGCTGCGTCGGCTTCCACGCTGATGTCACGTGGGGGCTGTGCAACCGGCGAGTGCAGAGGATGGGCGGGGTCAGGGGCATGTGATATGTACATAGGGCTGTGCGGGAGGAAGGGCGGCATGTAGGCTTATTAAATGCAGATGGTGCTTAGTGAGTTCCCGTGCTGTGTACGTGCGGTGGGTTAGTGATTCGGTACTGAAGCTACAGGGTCCCTGTCATGACTCATGGGTCTATATCCGAGGGTCAGGGATGAAGACAGAGAAAGTGGGCTATACTATGTTACAAGGAGTTGGGGAATAGTGGGCTATACCATGTTCATAGCTCCCAACTGTCCCTGATTTGGAGCAATGTCCCTCTTTCCTCCTCATTTGTCCCTCATTTTGGTCTGATATATATATATATATATATATATATATATAGATGTATATAAAAGTCACTTTTTATCTTTCAAAAAGTGTTTCAAGTGCTAAATATTTCATCCAAATTCTAAATGGCTGCATTTGTAAAAGCCAATATAAAGGAATAGTAGTAGTAAAAAAAAAAGCCCTTGTGGATTTAATTAACCTTATTTTTGGTTAATTCTCCTTGAAGGGGGCGTGCCCTATGCCTACATACATTTGGTAGTAGGTGTCCCTCATTCTCATCTCAAAATATTGGGAGGTATGCATGTTACATGGAGTCGGGGAATAGTGGGCTATACTATGGTACAAGGAGTCGGGGAATAGTGGGCTATACTATGGTACAAGGAGTTGGGGAATAGTGGGCTATACTATGGTACAAGGAGTTGGGGAATAGTGGGCTATATCATGTTACATGGAGTCGGGGAATAGTGGGCTATACTATGGTACAAGGAGTTGGGGAATAGTGGGCTATACCATGTTACAAGGTGTTGGGGAATAGTGGGCTATACCATGTTATAAGGAGTTGGGGAATAGTGGGCTATACCATGTTACAAGGTGTTGGGGAATAGTGGGCTATACCATGCTATAAGGAGTTGGGGAATAGTGGGCTATACCACGTTACAAGGTGTTGAGGAATAGTGGGCTATACCATGTTACAAGGAGTTGGGGAATAGTGGGCTATACCATGTTACAAAGAGTTGGGGAATAGTTGGCTATACCATGTTACAAGGAGTTGGGGAATAGTTGGCTATACCATGTTATAAGGAGTTGGGGAATAGTGGGCTATACCATGTTACAAGGAGTTGGGAAATAGTTGGCTATACAATGTTACAAAGAGTTGGGGAATAGTTGGCTATACCATGTTATAAGGAGTTGGGGAATAGTGGGCTATAACATGTTACAAGGAGTTGGGGAATAGTGGGCTATACCATGTTACAAGGAGTTGGGGAATAGTGGGCTGCTCCACATGACACTGCATGCGATAATAGATGCTGTTCCACATTACACTGCATGTGATAATACGCAGGGGTTGACAGGCAACTTTTGGCCCTGGGGGTAAGTACAACCCAGAAGCAAAGTAGTGCACCGCTCAAGGTAGTCACCCTTGAAGTTCCACCTCCACTGCACAAGCAAAGGGCCCTGCACATAGCAGAAAGTCTGAAGTAAAGAAGAGACAATCCAGAGGCCCATGGTGCAGTGATTTGGCCCCCTCTCACTGTCCCTTTTCCCTGCCTCCTCCCATCCTCCATTCCAGGTTGAAGCTCCTCTCCAGGTACTCTCTGCTCACTGAGCAGGTTGGGCTGGACCGCAACTGCTCCACTGACTCCGGGTTCCTGAACTGACCAGCCGGGGCTGCAGAGGGGAGCTGGGGCTAGCCAGGGGAGAAGAGCCTCCTGTAGGGCACGGAGTCGGCTTCTGCTCAGACATGGCACACACCATCTATGGAGGTGCCTGCGCACTGTTCCTGTCCTCAGTACAAATGGCCACTGCCACAACTTATAACTGGCCTTTGCAGCAAGGAGCACATGGAAGGGCGACACATTTCAAACAAAACAAAAAGAAATTCCGAGCTCAACTTACCGACCAGCTTGCAACCAACCAAATTATCCTGTCTAACAGTATGCGTTAAAAACAAGTTTCGTTTGCACACATTTGCAAATACGTTCATGAGCAGCAGAGCCACTTCACAGCACCCCAGTATTATCTGCAGTCCTAAGGCTTTGTTCACACTTATGTGAACTGGATTCGGGTTTCTCCACATCCAAATCGCATGACAGGAGAGTGTGACCGGCTCTCAATAAAACCATTTCACACATCTCCGGGGCAGCCGCAGAGCTCATAGCAAAAGGGTCCTTTGCATCTTTGGCTCAGTTTTACGTCCAAATTCAGGCAAAAATTCAGACCTAAAACAGTGAACAGAGACGCACTGGACCCCCTGCTTTGCTCCGTACATAGTGTTATCTCCTGTCATTCGCATGACAGGAGAGTGTGACCGGCTCTCAATAAAGCCGTTTCACACATCTCCGGGGCAGCTGCAGAGCTCATAGCAAAAGGGTCCTTTGCATCTTTGGCTTATTTTTACGTCAATAAAGCCATTTCACACATCTCCGGGGCAGCTGCAGAGCTCATAGCAAAAGGGTCCTTTGCAACTTTGGCTCAGTTTTACGTCCAAATTCAGACCTAAAACGGTGAACGGGAACGCACTGGACCCCCTGCTGTGCCCCGTACATAGTGTTAACCCAGCCTAACTCTACAAATTTTAAGAGCCTCAATAGTAGAAGCACATGCATTATAATGGATAGGCAGAGGGCAGATAAGCCTGGAGGGAGCCCACCCCTCCTTAAAGGCACAGAGGCACACTGGACACCCAGATTATAGAACAATGGCAGCAAAGGTACCCAGTGTGTCCCCTTGCCAGTATTCCAATAGTACAAACAAATGGCCACTGCCCCCACCTGCAACTGGGCTTCATAGCAAAGAGCACATGGAAGGGTGATGCATGTCAAACAAAAAACAATGAAAATTCCAAGCTCAACTTGCCGACCAGCCATCCATCAGCCGAATTATCCTATCTAACAGGATCCTGTCAATCTAGGCTCACATGTTCTCTGCCTATCCATTGTAATGGATGAGTTAGGACTGCAGATAATACTGGTCAGAGCCATGTGCAGTGGCTCTGCAGCTTACGCATGATTTGCAAATGCGTGCAAACTAAACCTCTTTTTAACATATACTGTTAGTATAATTTGCAAGGCTAATTGGCAGACTCTGAGACTTCTATAGGTAGACAGCTATAGAGTGGAAGGCCTCCAGCTGGACACCACTTCTGTATAGGGATGAGCCGAGCACCCTCTGGTTCGATTCACACCAGAACCTGCGAACGGACCGAAAGTTTGCACGAACTTTAGAACCCGTTAAAGTCTATGGGACTATGGGTCAAAAGTGCTAATTTTAAAGGCTAATATGCACGTTATTGTCCTAAAAAGGGTTTGGGGACCTGGGTCCTACCCCAGGGGACATGTATCAATGCAAAAAAAAGTCTTAAAAACGTCCGTTTTTTCGGGAGCAGTGATTTTAATGATGCTTAAAGTGAAAAAAAGTGAAATATTCTTTTAAATATTCTACCTGGGGGGTGTCTATAGTATGCCTGTAAAGTGACATGTGTTTCCCGTTCTTAGAACAGTCCCTGCACAAAATGACATTTGTAAAGGAATAAAAGTCATTTAAAACTGCTTGCAGCGTTAATGTAATGTCAGGTCCCGGCAATATGGATGAAAATCAGTGAGACAAACGGCATGGGTACCCCCCCCAGTCCATTACCAGGCCCTTTGGGTCTTGTATGGATATTAAGGGGAACCCCGCACCCAAAAAAAGGCCCTATATAGTCTGAACAGCAGTATACAGGCGGTGCAAACAAGACAGGAACTGTAGGTTTGCTGTTAAGTAGAATCTGTTTGTAATTTTGAACTGGTACATTTTTAAAGTGTAGCTCCAGCCAAAAAATCTATTTTTAAGCTTTTTGGAAAACATAGGGAAGGGTTATCACCCTGTAACATTTTTTTTTGCTGTCTGTGCACCTCTTCAGAAGATTTCACCTCACTTTCTGTCCCAATGACAAAGGTTTTTTGAAAATTTGGGGTTTTTAGTGAAACAAGGATTAGTGATAAAGCATCAGTGGAGAGGAGACACATTTTTCCTATATTAACTCTTACAGGAGAGAATTTCCCTTCCTAGGGGTAGATTTCATCTCACTTCCTGTTGTCTCCTTCCGTTTGCAAGTAGGAGTCGTTTGTAAGTTGGATGTTTGAAAGTGGGGGCCTGCCCTATATACTCTGCAGAAATTGGGGCCTTAGGTGTTGGTGTTGCCACAACACTGTAAGCCCTCACAGTTACTCTTGGTGGGCGCAGGAACGGGCCCTGCTGTGAAATATAAGATCAAGAATTGTAATTACATGCCATTGTTGAACAGTGGTAGAAAAATTGGGCCTTTGGTGGTGCTGGTGCCACAACACTGTAAGTTCTCACAGTTACTCTTGGTGGGCGCAGGAGCGGGCCCTGCTGTGAAATATTATATCAAGAATTGTAATTACATGCACCTGTTGAACAGGGGCAGAAAAATTGGGCCTTTGGTGGTGGTGTTGCCACAACACTGTAAGCCCTCACAGTTACTCTTGGTGGGCACAGGAACAGGCCCTGCTGTGAAATATAAGATCAAGAATTGTAGTTACATGCCATTGTTGAACAGTGGTAGAAAAATTGGGCCTTTGGTGGTGCTGGTGCCACAACACTGTAAGTTCTCACAGTTACTCTTGGTGGGCGCAGGAACGGGCCCTGCTGTGAAATATTATATCAAGAATTGTAATTACATGCACCTGTTGAACAGGGGCAGAAAAATTGGGCCTTTGGTGGTGGTGTTGCCACAACACTGTAAGCCCTCACAGTTACTCTTGGTGGGCGCAGGAATGGGCCCTGCTGTGAAATATTAGAACAAGAATTGTAATTACATGTCCCTGTTGAACAGGGGCAGAAAAGTTGGGCCGTAGGCACTGGTGCCACAACACTGCAACCCTTCCAAGATGCTAAAGTTGGAGTGCAGGAATGAGCCCTGCTGCAAAGTATTGCATCAAAAATTGTAATTATACGACCCTGCTAAACAGGGGCTGAAAAATTGGGCCTTGGGCACTGGTGCTGGTGCCACAACACTGCAACCTCTAACAGATTCTCTAGTTGGAGCACAGGAATGAGCCCTGCTGCAAAGAATTGCATCAAAAATTGTAATTACATGCCACTGTTAAACAGGGGCAGAAAAATTGGGCCTTAACCACTGCTGCCACAACACTGCAACCCCTCACAGATACTATAGTTGGAGCGCAGGAATGAGCCCTGCTGCACAGCATTGCATCAAAAATTGTACTTATACGCCCCTGTTAAACAGGGGCAGAAAAATTGGGCCTTAGCCACTGGTGGCGGTGCCCAGAACCAAAAATGTTCTTACAAGCTATCAGTATGAAAATTGAGGAGGAAGAGGATTGTCACTCAGCATAACAGGATAGTCACTCAGCATAGGCAGTCTTGAAGGGATCTCACATTAAAAAAAATAATAATTCAGTTACATCAGCATCAGGTGCTTGGTAGCTGGTGATCCAAGACTGATTCATTTTTATGAAGGTCAGCCGATCGACCGATTCGGTGGACAGGCGCACCCTGTGATCGGTTACAAAGCCTTCAGCAGCACTGAATGTGCCTTCCAAAAGAATGCTGGATGCAGGACAGGCCAGTAGCTCAATTGCATACTGTGCAAGCTCTGGCCAGTGATCCATCCTCAAGACCCAGTAACCCAGAGGATTTTCGGTGGGAAAGGTGTCCAAGTCTGATCTTGCCTCTAGGTAATCCTGCACCATGTGAATCAGATGCTGGCGATGGTTGCTGGAACCGATCATACCTTGGGGCCGCGGACTAAAAAATTGTCTGAACCCATCAGTCAGACGGCCACCTTCTCCACCGCTCCTTCTGTGACTGACCGAAGCCTCAGCAACACTTTTGTCCAGGAGGGCCAGGAAATTGTGACCTCCCAGGCTCTGGAAACGCATTGCACAAACCTTTCTGCAAGGCCTCCCGAAGATGTTTCATCCTCTGCTCCCTCTGTGACGGCAAGATAAGGTCCGCAACCTTACCCTTATAATGTGGATGAAGGAGGGTTGCCAGCCAGTAATGATCCCTCCCCTTGATACCACAAATACGAGCGCCTTCCGCAGGCTTTGCAGGATCAGGGAGGCCATGCATCGTAGGTTTGCTGAGGCATTCGGTCCAGAGACCTCTGGGTCACTAAGGATGACATGATCCGCAGCCACCTCCTCCCAGCCACGTACAACTCCATGGGTTTCTTCGGACTGTAAATGATCCCTTGAAGACTGCTGCTGATGCTGAGTGCCAGGCTCCACCTCCATGCTGACACAATTCTCCTCCTCCTCGTCCTCTTACTGTGTGATCGGCGGGCACGCAGGAACAATGTCTGTATAAAGGGGGCCTTGAGAGGTAAGGAAGACCTCCTCTTCCTCCCTCTGTTCTGCCTCAAGAGCCCTGTCCATTATTCCACACAGCGTGTGCTCCAACAGGTGGACAAGAGGGACAGTGTCACTGATGCATGCACTGTCACTGCTTCCCATCCTCGCGGCCTCTTCAAATGGTGACAGGACAGTGCATGCATCCCTGATCATAGCCCACTGGCGTGGGGAAAAAAAAACAAGCTCCCCTGACCCTGTCCTGGTGCCATAGTCGCATAGGTACTCATTGATGGCCCTCTGCTGCATTTGCAGCCGTTGCATCTTGGCCAACGTTGAGTTCCACCTGGTGGACATGTCACAGATTAGGCGGTTCTTGGGCAGGTTAAATTCCTTTTGGAGGTCCGCCAGCCAAGCACTGGTATTATATGACCTGCGGAAATGCACACAGACTTTCCTGGCCTGCCTCAGGACATCCTGTTAGCCCGGGTACCTGCCCAAGAACCGCTGCACCACCAAGTTAAGGACATGAGCCAAACAGGGCACATGGGTCAGTTGTCCCTGTCGGAGGGCGGAGAGGAGGTTGGTGCCATTGTCGCAAACCACCATTCCTGGCTTAAGCTGGCGTGGCGTTAACCACCTCCGAACCTGCCCCTGCAGAGCTGACAGAATCTCTGCCCCAGTGTGGCTCCTGTCCCCCAAGCACACCAGCTCAAGCACCGAATGGCATCTTTTTGCCTGCGTGCTTGTGTAGCCCCTTGAACACCTACGGAGCACCGCTGGTTCCGAGGGCAAATCAGCACAAGAAGAAGCCATGGAGGAAGAAGAAGAAGAGGGGGTGGAGGAGAGAGGTGTGGCAGAATCACCACTAGTAGAATTTTGGAGCCGTGGTGGCGGAACAACCTCCAACACTACTGCACCCTGTCCTGCATCCTTCCCAGCTGCCAGAAGAGTCACCCAGTGCAAAACCTGCCACTGAGGAACCGCACATTCCACAAACTCACGGAAGGGGGCAGAGTCTACCAACTGAAAAGGCAGCAAGTGAAGTGCTTGCAATTTAGCCAAGCTAGCATTCAACCGCTGGGCATGTGGATGACTGGGAGTGAACTTCTTTCGGCGGTGCAGCAGCTGGGGCAGGGAAATTTGCCTGGTACAATCTGACATCAGTGTACCGCTAGCAGATTGCCCACAGTACTAGTCTGTGACACACCTAATTCTATACCTTCATTCCTCTCAGTGCAGGTTTCAGAGAGTACTGAAGGTATACTGGGGTTGGAGATCCCAGCTGATGAGGAGCAAGGAGAGGTCCGATTTGTTCTTTGGTGTGGGTCTTTTAGGTATGCTTGCCAATGAACTGCATGGCAGGTCGACATATGTCTGGTCAATCATGTGGTGCCCAAGTGGGTGATGTTTTGGCCACGCGAGATACGCTTGAGACATATGTTGCAAATAGCAGCGGTGCAATCTGATGCACTCGTCTAAAAAAAGGCCCACACCAAAAAACTTTTGTAATAACACGCAGGGACAGCAGTGCCCTGCACATGCGGAGCTCTGCGATGTGATGCAGTCGGTGTGCTGTCCTTAAGCTGGCCCCTGGAGGGCATCCTGCCTCATCGGAAATGTGCCTCCTCCTCCTCTCTCCTATCAGGCACCCACGTGGAGTCAGTGACTTCCTCATCATCCCCTCCCTCCTCATCACTGGAGCACAGTTGGCAGTTTGCTGCAGCTGGGGGAACATGACTTCCAGATTGCTGTCCTTCTTGGGCACCCCCTCTCTCTGGACTCACGTTACTGCCTTCCTCTAGCTGGGTACCATCATCGGAGCCTTCAAAACGCTGGTCATCCTCCTGGAGCATGTACCCAACACTGTGGTCAGTTTGGGGGACTCCTCAGGAGGACATGGTGGGGCTAGGGAAGGAGTGACTGATGCCATTGAGCCGAGGGAAGAGGCCGCGTTGGCAGCTGCTTTGCCAGACAAAGTACCCTGAGCCTGGGTGAGAGAGGATGAGGACAGCTTGGTCATCCACTCTACCAAGTCTTCGGCATGTTGCAGCACAACACGGCCAGCTGCCGAAAAAAAGGACAAGCGTGTCCCACGGCCATGTGCTGATGAGGATGCACCGTGTCCACGACCAGCACTGTTGCCTCTAGACACAGAGCCTGCTTGCCCTCTTTTATTGGTTTGTGACTGTCTGCCTCTCCTTGTTGGCCTTCCAGACATACTAATGGCCTGCAGTGAGATGTAGCTGTACAAAGCTGGGATGTATATATATACTTATTATTAGGGATGAGCTTCGTGTTCGAGTCAAACCCATGTTCGACTCCAACATCATCTGTTCGACTTGCGAACGATATGGGCCGTTCGCGCCAAATTCGTGTGGCGCGTCACGGCCCATAATTCACAGCGGCATTGCAGTGCATTGCTGGCTGATGATTGGTCAAGCATGCACTATGACCCGCATGCTTGGCCCAACACAGCGCCGTCAGTAGAGAGAGCTGTAATTGGCCAAAGCCAGGGTGGCTTTGGCCAATTATGGCTCAGGGGGTTTAGAACACACCCCACACTATATAAGGCCGCCTGCATGGTGGCCCTGTGCAGTGTGTTCCGGCGTGCTTAGATAGACAGTGTCATTTCATTTGAGTTAGCTAGATTAGGCAGGACAGTCAGTGAGTTAGCTGTACTTACAGTGTATTGTGTATATATATATGCATCCCAGGTGTTGTGTGTATGTATATACATATATATATATATATATATATATATATATATATATATACACTGTATTCAGTTTAGCTATATCCGTTCCTGTTATCTTCCTACTGACAGGCAGGCTTGTCTTGTTACAGTATTTACAGCTACCTGAAGAAAATTGCTGGTGTTCTTTTGATCCTATTAGTACCACAGTCAGGCAGCTAGACTATTTACAGTTAGTGTAGTGCGTCCTCCTCACAGTGTTCAGTTAAAGCTACAAGTTAGTTTAGTGTGACCTCTGCACATTGTTCAGCTAAAACTACAAGTTAGTGTAGTGCGTCCTCCTCACAGTGTTCAGCTAAAGCTACAAGTTAGTTTAGTGTGACCTCTGCACAGTGTTCAGCTAAAGCTACAAGTTAGGGTAGTGCATCCTCCTCACAGTGTTCAGCTAAAGCTACAAGTTAGTGTAGTGCGTCCTCTGAACAGTGTTCAGCTAAAACTACAAGTTAGTGTAGTGCGACCTCTGCACAGTGTTCAGCTAAAGCTACAAGTTAGTGTAGTGCGACCTCTGCACAGTGTTCAGCTAAAGCTACAAGTTAGTTTTTTGCGAGCTCTGCACAGTGTTCAGCTAAAGCTACAAGTTAGTGTAGTGCGTCCTCCTCACAGTGTTCAGCTAAAGCTACAAGTTAGTTTAGTGTAACCTCTGCACAGTGTTCAGCTAAAGCTACAAGTTAGGGTAGTGCGTCCTCCTCACAGTGTTCAGCTTAAGCTACAAGTTAGTGTAGTGCGTCCTCCTCACAGTGTTCAGCTAAAACTACAAGTTAGTGTAGTGCGACCTCTGCACAGTGTTCAGCTAAAGGTACAAGTTAGTGTAGTGCGTCCTCTGAACAGTGTTCAGCTAAAACTACAAGCTAGTGTAGTGCGACCTCTGCACAGTGTTCAGCTAAAGCTACAAGTTAGTGTAGTGCGTCCTCTGAACAGTGTTCAGCTAAAACTACAAGTTAGGGTAGTGTGTCCTCCTCACAGTGTTCAGCTTAAGCTACAAGTTAGTGTAGTGCGTCCTCTGAACAGTGTTCAGCTAAAACTACAAGTTAGTGTAGTGCAACCTCTGCACAGTGTTCAGCTAAAGCTACAAGTTAGTGTAGTGCGTCCTCTGAACAGTGTTCAGCTAAAGCTACAAGTTAGTGTAGTGCGTCCTCTGAACAGTGTTCAGCTAAAACTACAAGTTAGTGTAGTGCGACCTCTGCACAGTGTTCAGCTAAAGCTACATGTTAGTGTAGTGCGTCCTCCTCACAGTGTTCAGCTAAAGCTACAAGTTAGTTTAGTGTGACCTCTGCACAGTGTTCAGCTAAAGCTACAAGTTAGGTTAGTGCGTCCTCCTCACAGTGTTCAGCTAAAGCTACAAGATAGTGTAGTGCGTCCTCCTCACAGTGTTCAGCTAAAACTACAAGTTAGTGTAGTGCGACCTCTGCACAGTGCTCAGCTAAAGCTACAAGTTAGTGTAGTGCGTCCTCCTCACAGCGTTCAGCTAAAACTACAAGTTAGTGTAGTGCGACCTCTGCACAGTGTTCAGCTAAAGCTACAAGTTAGTGTAGTGCGTCCTCTGAACAGTGTTCAGCTAAAACTACAAGTTAGTGTAGAGCGACCTCTGCACAGTGTTTAGCTAAAGCTACAAGTTAGTGTAGTGCGTCCTCTGAACAGTGTTCAGCTAAAACTACAAGTTAGTGTAGTGCGACCTCTGCACAGTGTTCAGCTAAAGCTACAAGTTAGTGTAGTGCGTCCTCCTCACACTGTTCAGCTAAAACTACAAGTTAGTTTTTTGCGAGCTCTGCACAGTGTTCAGCTAAAGCTACCTGTAGAAGGTTGGTGGTGTTTTCCTGATCCTATCACTACCGCAGGCAGCTAAATAAGCTACAGGTTAGTTTTTTGCGAGCTCTGCACAGTGTTCAGCTAAAACTACAAGTTAGTTTTTTGCAATCTCTGCACAGTGTTCAGCTAAAACTACCTATAGAAGGTTGGTGGTGTTCTCATACTACAGGCAGGCAGTTGATACTGCTAGCTGCAGTATCAATATATATATATATATATATATATATATATTGTAATAGTGAGAGTCCCTGTCGCTATAAAAATGGGGTTAAAGTGGACATAGGGTATGCACATTTGCTTGAGGCAAGGCTTCAGAGCATAAATGTGGACTGGAGAAAACTGCTTTTGCAGCTTTCTCCAGGTTTTGAGATCCACCAGCAGATTGACTGGTCAGGTGTGTGTTGGGCTATTTGTAGACACCTGACCATAGTTCTGGGCTCCACCCTCCCGAGGAGTCCAGGCAAGTAAGGGAGAAGTGTGCATGTCTGCACAGGTCTGTCAGAGTAGACAGAGGGTCCAAGCCTGTGGGCTGGAAAAGGAAGCTGAAAAAGAGTGCTGAGGTACTGGGTGTACAGGAACTCTGTTATAGAGCCGAGAGGGCTGAAGCATAAGTCTGAGCAGCAGTGCTGCTAAAGAGAGCCGAGAGGGCTGAAGCATAAGTCTGAGCAGCAGTGCTGCTAAAGAGAGCCGAGAGGGCTGAAGCATAAGTCTGAGCAGCAGTGCTGCTAAAGAGAGCCAGGTGGCTTGGTATGTTTTCCTATTTTTTGGAGTGCTTAATGAAGTTAAACCCCTGCGTGGGAATCCTGAATGGACCTTTTTGCTTTTGTTTTTCGGTTTAATAAACGTGGGCTACCAGGCCCTCAACTATAATGCCTGGCTGATGTGGACTCACTGCACTAAAAACGCATTTATCACTTGAGCTAAATACCCCAAACATTACAATATATATATATATATATATATATATATATATATATATATATATATATATATATCCCAGCTTAGTGCAGCTACAGGTCATTAGTATGTCTGGAAGGCCAACAAGGAGAGGCAGACGGTCACAAGCCAATAAAAAGAAGGCAAGCAGGTTCTGTGTCTAGAGGCAACAGTGCTGGTCGTGGAGACGGTGCATCCTCATCAGCACGTGGCTGTGGGACACGCTTGGCCTTTTTTTCGGCAGCTGGCCATTTTGAGCCGCAACATGCGGAAGACTTGGTCGAGTGGATGACCAAGCCGTCCTCATCCTCCTCATCCTCTCTCACCCATGCTCAGGGTACTTTGTCTGGCAAAGCAGCTGCCAACGCGGCCTCTTCCCTCGGCTCAATGGCATCAGTGACTCCTTCCCTAGCCCCACCATGTCCTCCTGAGGAGTCCCTCGAACTGTTTGACCCACAGTGTTGGGTACATGCTCCAGGAGGATGCCCAGCGTTTAGAAGGCTCTGATGATGATACTGAGCTAGATGAAGGCAGTAACGTGAGTACGGACAGAAGGGGTGCCCAAGGAGGACAGCAATCTGGCAGTCATGCTCCCCCTGCTGCAGCATACTGCCAGGTTTGCTCCAGTGATGAGGAGGGAGTGGATGATGAGGTCACTGACTCAACGTGGGTGCCTGATAGGAGAGAGGAGGAGGAGGCACATCACCAACGAGGCAGGATGCCCTCCAGGGGCCAGCCTAAGGGCAGCACACTGACTGCATCACACCCCAAAGCTCCGCATGTGCAGGGCGCTGCTGTCTCTGCGCGTTATTCCAAAAGTTTACAGTTAGTGTACTGGGTCCTCTGCACAGCGTGCACCTAAAGCTACCTGTAGACAATGCTGGTGGTCTGATCCTATTAATACCACAGGCAGGCAGCTGCAATATTTACAGTTAGTGTACTGTGTCCTCTGCACAGTGTGCACATAAAGCTACCTGAAGACAATTGCTGGTGTTCTGATCCTATTAATACTACAGGCAGGCAGCTGCAGTATTTACAGTTAGTGTACTGTGTCCTCTGCACAGTGTGCACCTAAAGCTACCTGAAGACAATTGCTGGTGTTCTGATCCTATTAATACCACAGGCAGGCAGCTGCTGTATTTACAGTTAGTGTACTGTGTCCTCTGCACAGTGTGCACCTAAAGCTGCCTGAAGACAATTGCTGGTGTTCTTCTGATCCTATTAGTACCACAGGCAGGCAGCTGCAGTATTTACAGCTAGTGTACTGTGTCCTCTGCACAGTGTGCACCTAAAGCTGCCTGAAGACAATTGCTGGTGTTCTTCTGATCCTATTAGTACCACAGGCAGGCAGCTGCAGTATTTACAGTTAGTGTACTGTGTCCTCTGGACAGTGTGCACCTAAAGCTACCTGAAGAAAGTTGCTGGTGTTCTTCTAAACCTATTAATACCACAGGCAGGCAGCTGCAGTATTTACAGTTAGTGTACTGTGTCCTCTGCACAGTGTACACCTAAAGCTACCTGAGGACAATTGCTGGTGTTCTGATCCTATTAATACCACAGGCAGGCAGCTGCAGTATTTACAGTTAGTGTACTGTGTCATCTGGACAGTGTGCACCTAAAGCTACCTGAAGAAAGTTGCTGGTGTTCTTCTAAACCTATTAATACCACAGGCAGGCAGCTGCAGTATTTACAGTTAGTGTACTGTGTCCTCTGCACAGTGTACACCTAAAGCTACCTGAGGACAATTGCTGGTGTTCTGATCCTATTAATACCACAGGCAAGCAGCTACAGTATTTACAGTTAGTGTACTGTGCCCTCTGCACAGTGTGCACCTAAAGCTACCTGAAGACAATTGCTGGTGTTCTGATCCTATTAATACCACAGGCAGGCAGCTGCAGTATTTACAGTTAGTGTACTGTGTCATCTGCACAGTGTGCACCTAAAGCTGCCTGAAGACAATTTCTGTTGTTCTTCTGGTCCTATTAGTACCACAGGCAGGCAGCTGCGGTATTTACAGTTAGTGTGCTGTGTCCTCTGCACAGTGTGCACCTAAAGCTACCTGAAGAAAGTTGCTGGTGTTCTTCTGATCCTATTAATACCACAGGCAGCTGCAGTATTTACAGTTAGTGTACTGTGTCCTCTGCACAGTGTGCACCTAAAGCTGCCTGAAGACAAATGCTGGTGTTCTGATCCTATTAATACCACAGGCAGGCAGTTGATTCTGCTAGCTGCAGTATAATCAGTAGGGATGAGCCGAACACCCCTCGGTTCAGTTCGCACCAGAACCTGCGAACGGACCTAAAATTCGCACGAACGTTAGAACCCCATTGACGTCTATGGGACTCGAACGTTCAAAATCAAAAGTGCTCATTTTAAAGGCTAATTTGCATGGTATTGTCCAAAAAAGGGTTTGGGGACCCAGGTCCTGCCCCAGGGGATATGTATCAATGCAAAAAGAATTTTTAAATACGACCGTTTTTTCGGGAGCATCGATTTTAATGATGCTTAAAGTAAAAAGTGAAATATTCCTTTAAATATCATACCTGGGGGGTGTCTATAGTATGCATGTAAAGTGGCGTGTGTTTCCCGTGCTTAGAACAGTCCCTGCACAAAATGTCATTTTTAAAGGAAAAAAGGTAATTTAAAACTGCTTGCGGCTTTAATGTAATGTCGGGTCCTGGCAATATGGATGAAAATCAGTGAGACAAACGCCATGGGTACCCCCCAATCCATTACCAGGCCCTTTGGGTCTTGTATGGATATTAAGGGGAACCCCGCACCCAAATTAAAAAAGGAAACAGCAGTATACAGGGTCTGTACTCTGAACAGCAGTATACAGGCGGTGCAAACAAGACAGGGACTTGTAGGTTTGTTGTTAAGTAGAATCTGTTTGTAATTTTGAACTGGTACATTTTTAACGTGTTTAGCTCCAGCCAAAAAATCTATTTTAAGCTTTTTTGAAAACATAGGGAAGGGTTATCACCCCTGTGACATTTAGTTTGCTGTCTGTGCTCCTCTTCAGAAGATTTCACCTCACTTTTTGTCCCAATGACAAATGTTTTTTGAAAATTTGGGTTTTTTTCTGAAACAGGGATTGGTGATAAAGCATCAGTGGAAAGGAGAAATGTTTTTCCCATATTAACTCTTACAGGAGAGAATTTCCCTTCCTAGGGGTAGATTTCATCTCACTTCCTGTTGTCTCCTTCCGTTTGCAAGTAGGAGTCGTTCGTAAGTTGGATGTTTGATGTTTGCCCTATATACTCAGCAGAAATTTGGGCTTTAGGTGTTGTTGTGGCCACAACACTGTAAGCCCTCACAGGGCCCTGCTGTGAAATATTAGATCAAGAATTGTAATTACATGCCCCTGTTGAACAGGGGAAGAAAAATTGAGCATTTGGTGGTGGTGGTGGTGCTGGTGCCACAACACTGTAAGTCCTCACTCGCTCTTGGTGGGCGCAGAAACGGTCCCTGCTGTGAAATATTAGATCATGAATTTTAATTACATGCCCCTGTTGAACAGGGGCTGCAAAATTGGGCCTTAGGCACTGGTGCTGGTGCCACAACACTGCAACCCCTCACAGATACTTTAGTTGGAAGGCAGGAATGAGCCCTGCTGCAAAGTATTGCATCAAAAATTGTAATTACACGCCCCTGTTAAACAGGGGCTGAAAAATTAGGCCTTAGGCACTGGTGCTGGTGCCACAACACTGCAACCCCTCACAGATACTCTAGTTGGAAGGCAGGAATGAGCCCTGCTGCAAAGTATTGCATCAAAAATTGTAATTACACGCCCCTGTTAAACAGGGGCTGAAAAATTGGGCCTTAGGCACTGGTGCTGGTGCCACAACACTGCAACCCCTCACAGATACTCTAGTTGGAATGCAGGAACGAGCCCTGCTGCAAAGTATTGCATCAAAAATTGTAATTTAACAGGGTTCTTACAAGCTATCAGCGAGCTCATTGAGGAGGAAGAGGATAATTACTCAGGATAGTCACTCAGCATCAGCATAGGCAGTCTTTGAAGGGATCTGAGATTTCAAAAAAAATTATTCGGTTACATCAGCATCAGGTGCTTGGTAGCTGGTGGTGATCCAAGACTGATTCATTTTTATGAAGGTCAGTCGATCGACTGAGTCGGTGGACAGATGCACCCTGTGATCGGTTACAAAGCCTCCAGCAGCACTGAGTGTGCGTTCCGAATGAACACTGGATGCAGGACAGGCCAGTAGCTCAATTGCATACTGTGCAAGCTCTGGCCAGTGATCCATCCTCAAGACCCAGTAACCCAGAGGATTTTCGGTGGGAAAGGTGTCCAAGTCAGATCCCTAGGTATTCCTGCACCATGTAAAACAGACGCTGGCGATGGTTGCTGGAATCAATCATACCTTGGGGCTGTGGACAAAAAAATTGTCTGAACGCCACCTTCTCCACCGCTCCTTCTTTGACTGACCGAAGCCTCAGCAACACGTTGTCCAGTCTCTGGGAACGCATTGCACAGACCTTTCTGCAAGGCCTCCTGAAGATGTTTCATCCTCTGCTCCCTCTGCAACGGCAAGATAAGGTCTGCAACCTTACCCTTGTAACGTGGATCAAGGAGGGTTGCCAGCCAGTATTGATCCCTCTCCTTGATACCACGAATACGAGGATCCTTCCGCAGGCTTTGCAGGATCAGGGAGGCCATGCAGAGTAAGTTTGCTGAGGCATTCGGTCCAGAGTCCTCTGGGTCACTAAGGACGACACGATCCGCAGCCACCTCCTCCCAGCCACGTACAAGTCCTTGGGTTTCTTGGGACTGTCAATGATCCCTTAAAGACTGCTGCTGATGCTGAGTGCCAGGCTCTACCTCCATGCTGACACAATCCTCCTCCTCCTCGTCCTCTTCCTGTGTGATCGGCGGGCATGCAGGAACACTGTCTGTATAAAGGGGGCCTTGAGAGCTAAGTCCTCCTCTTCCGGCCTCTGTTCTGCCTCAAGCGCCCTGTTCATTATTCCACGCAGCGTGTGCTCCAACAGGTGGACAAGGGGGACAGTGTCACTGATGCATGCACTGTCACTGCTCACCATCCTCGAGGCCTCCTCAAATGGTGACAGGACAGTGTATGCATCCCTGATCATGGCCCACTGGCGTGGGGAAAAAAAAACAAGCTCCCCTGACCCTGTCCTGGTGCCATAGTCGCACAGGTACTCATTGATGGCCCTCTGCTGCGTGTGCAGCCGCTGCAGCATGGCCAACATTGAGTTCCACCTGGTGGGCATGTCACAGATTAGGCGGTTCTTGGGCAGGTTAAATTCCTTTTGGAGGTCTGCCAGCCGAGCATTGGCATTATTTGACCGGCGGAAATGCACACAGACTTTCCTGGCCTGCCTCAGGACATCCTGTAAGACCGGGTATCTGCCCAAGAACTGCTGCACCACCAAATTAGGGACGTGAGCCAAACAGGGCACATGGGTCAGTTGTCCCTGTCAGAGGGCGGAGAGGAGGTTGGTGCCATTGTCGCAAACCACTATTCCTGCCTTAAGTTGGCGTGGCATCAACCACCTCTGAACCTGCCTGTCAGAGAGGTTACCTGGTTGGGCGCCGGGGCGCGTTGGTGCCCGGTTTCCTGTGCGTGCTGGGGCGCGTGTTCCTGGGGGCACTGGCGTGTCTGGTCTGGCCGGCCGTGGCGTGCAGGGTGGCGTCCGGGCGTGCTTGCGTCCGCGCGTCCGCCTATGGGCGTTACCGCGGGCGTGCCCGGTGGTGTTGGCGTGCACGCCGGTGTCGGGGGCGCGCTCGGGCACGTGCGGGGGCACAGGGCGCCTTGGCGAATCGCGCGTGCACGAGCGCAGCGTTTTGGCGCCAATCGGCCTATTTAAGTCTGCCTCTATCCCTGTTCGGTGCTGCCTGATCAACAGCTCTGTGTCTAGTTCCGTGATCCTCTCTGTGTTCCGTATCTCTGAAGTTTGACCCGTTGTGACCCGGCTTGCCCTTTGGACCTCCTTGACTGCTGCCTGAACCTGACCCCGGCTTGTTTGACCTTGCTTCTGCCTGCTCCCTTTGTACCGTTGTTGCCAGCCCGTTGCCGACCTCTGCCTGTGTGTGACCAACCCGATAAGCTCCTGTCAGCATCAGTTCCAGTATTCCTGAGTTCTACCTGCTGCTGGAAAGACCACCTTTCTCCAGGATCCAAACACCAGGCCCTCATACCACTCCGTATTCGCGGGCTTCCTCTCTGTTCTATCAGGGGCCCCAAATCGGATACGTAAGGGAGCCTACCCTCTGCCCAAGCGGACTCACCTGTCTGGTAAGTGAGGGACCTGACAGTATCAGGCAGCCATGACTGAGTCCGGGCAGGGGGCCTCCCCCATGGATGGACTCAGTGGATGGCCTCACCCAAGCAGTTAAAAGCTTACAGGAGGGCTATACAAGACTGGAAGGACAGGTCCAAGCCCTCTCAGCATCTCCTCAGGGAGCAGCACCTGCTAATCCTGCCTCAGCACCCTCTGTAGTAATGCTCCCACCAGAGCCCAGGGTGCCTACACCTGAAAAGTTCTCCGGAGAACGTTGCAAGTTCCGGGCGTTCCGCAACGCATGCGAACTTTATTTTGCTTTACAACCCCGTACATTTTCCCTGGAGGCCACCAAGGTGGGGTTGTCATATCTCTTTTGACCGTTGAGCCTCAGACCTGGGCCCATCACCTGCTGGAGCAAAAAGCCAGATCTCTGGATTCCCTGAATGACCTCTTCAGTGCAATGTCACAGTTATACGAGGACCCCCAGCTAACAGCCACAGCAGAAGCCGCCTTGCACTCCCTACAACAAGGCCGCAGAGCGGCCGAAGATTACGCTGTGGAGTTTAGGCGTTGGAGCTCTGACACGGAGTGGAATGACGCGGCCTTGCATCACCAATACCGGCTGGGGTTGTCTGACCCTCTTAAAGACGAATTGGCACGGGTAGGGATACCTCAGACACTGGATGAGCTCATAAATCTGTCAATCCAGATTGACCGCCGCCTTAGAGAAAGACGTTCTGAGAGGTCCATTGGCCATCCACGCCTCACTTGGATGTTGCCCAGGGCTCCTAGTGCCCCGAACCGAGCTCCTCCTGTCCCGTCTGTTCCAACTCAGGAAGTTCCTGAACCCATGCAGCTAGGACTGCTCCGTCCCTCTTTGACCCCAGAAGAGAAAACGTGCAGACGCACACTCAATCTGTGCCTGTACTGTGGAGAGTCTGGACATTTTGCAAGGGCATGCCCCAACAAGAGACGTAAGTGCCTGCCGTCCTCCTCTTTGTGTGCACCTGTTTCACCCAGATCCAGTAACCATCTAACACTCTCTGTTATATTACAGCTACCTGGAAGGAACATCCCAGTACCGGTCATTATTGATTCGGGAGCATGTAGCGGATTCATTGACCGGACCTTCATTGAAAATCATCATATTCCTATCCAACCCAAGGCCCAGGGACTGGCAGTTTTCTTAGCGGACGGTTCCACCTTCAGCTCCGGACCTGTTACCCAGGAAACTGTTCCTCTACTGGCCACCATTGGCCCGGAACACCAGGAACTTTTACGTCTGGATGTCATCTCATCTCCTCTCTTTCCAATAATCTTAGGAATGCCTTGGCTACAGGCTCACAATCCCAGTATCAACTGGTCCACAGGCAAGATCCAGTTTTCATCTGAATATTGCAAACAACACTGTTTACGGGGGACCCCCATGACATCCTCTCAATGCCTTTGCCTAGACTCAGAAACCAAGTCTTATCAAAACCTTCCCGAACCCTACCGGGATTTCCTGGATGTGTTCAGCGAAAAGGGGGCAGAAACCCTTCCGGTACATAGACCCTACGATTGCCCGATAGAACAACTTTGAAGTTCCCTTCGGGAGGATTTTTCCCTTAACTGAGCAGGAGCTGGGCACCTTGAAAGCCTATATTGACGAAAACCTAAAGAAAGGATTCATTCGTCCCTCCACATCTCCAGCAGGTGCAGGCATCTTTTTTGTAGAGAAGAAAGATCATTCCTTACGTCCCTGCATCGATTACCGGAAACTCAATAAAATTACTATAAAGAACAGATATCCGCTACCTCTAGTGCCCGAGAGATTAGGATCTGCTACCGTCTTCACCAAGCTGGACCTCCGCAGAGCCTACAATTTGATCTGCATAAGAGAGGGGGACGAATGGAAGACGGCCTTTCGTACTCGATTTGGGCACTACGAGTACCTCGTCATGCCCTTTGGCCTGTGCAACACGCCAGCCACATTCCAGCACTTCGTCATCGATGTCTTTCGTGACTTTCTGGACCTATACATCATCGTTTATCTAGACGATATCCTGGTTTTCTCTGCTTCCCTGACTGACCATCGCAAACACGTGCGAAACGTACTTACCCAACTTAGACAACATGGGCTTTATGCCAAACTCGAAAAATGCGAGTTCGAGCTCCAATCCATCCAGTTCCTAGGCTTGGTCATCTCTCCTGACGGTATCAAAATGGACCCGCAAAAGGTATCTGCTATCTTGGATTGGCCTGCACCTGTAGACAAAAAAGGAGTACAGCGCTTTATTGGCTTCGCCAATTTTTATAGAAAATTCATTAAAGGATTCTCTTCAATAATAACTCCCATTACGGAACTCATTAAACAGGGAATCCGGTTCTGCTGGACCCCTAAGGCGCAAGTGGCCTTTGAAAAACTCAAAGCTCTGTTTACTTCAGCCTCCATCCTCAAACATCCCAATCCTGCCTTGCCTTTCGTCCTAGAAGTGGATGCTTCCGAAGTCGCGGTTGGAGCCGTGCTCTCACAAAGACAAGGTGCTAAAGCACTCCTGTACCCTGTGGGATTCTTTTCACGCAAACTCTCCCCTTACGAGAGGAACTATGACGTGGGAGATCGGGAACTTCTAGCCATTAAGGCAGCTCTGGAGGAATGGCGTTATCTCCTGGAGGGTGCAGCTCACCCCATTTTGGTCTACACAGACCATAAAAACTTAGAATATCTAAGGACGGCTAAGAGACTTAAACCCCGGCAAGCCAGATGGGCACTTTTTTTTTCCTGATTTATTTTTCACATTACCTACAGACTCGGATCCAAGAATGTCAAATCCGACGCCCTCTCCCGAATGTTCCTTGACTCAGAGAAGACCCTGCCTCCAGACACCATCCTCTCTTCTGGGAATTTCCTGATCTTACAGGAGGATCTCATCTCTCAGATCAGACGGTCCTCTATGGGAATGTCATCACCTGCTGAAGCTTGTACCAAAGATGGGCTGTTCTGGTACAAAAACAAAATTGTGGTCCCTGAGAAGCTAAAAGTACGGGTGTTAAACTTGTGCCATGATCACAAATTGGCCAGTCACTTCGGCACACGGAAGACAATTAATCTCGTCCAACGCACCTTCTGGTGGCCTCACCTTGCTAAAGACTGCAAGGAATACGTCGAGTCCTGTAATACTTGTGCCAGAAGCAAGAGTAGCCGGGCAAGAGCATGGGGTCTGTTGAGACCATTACCAGTCCCAGAGAGACCGTGGGCCATGATTTCAATGGACTTTATTGTTGAACTCCCCCCATCAGAAGGTTTCTCTTCCATCATTGTTGTGGTAGACAGGCTGTCTAAAATGGCCCACTTTCTCCCCATGAAGGGCACCCCTTCGGCCATGGAAACCGCTACCATCTTTATTAAAGAAATCATCAGATTGCATGGAGTACCAACCAACATAGTTTCCGACAGAGGCGTCCAATTTACCTCCAGATTCTGGAAAGCCCTCTGTGGCGCCCTAGAGATTGAATTATCATTTTCTTCGGCCTATCACCCCCAGTCAAATGGACAAACCGAGAGGACGAATCAGACCTTGGAGCAATACCTCCGCTGTTTTTCTGCATTCTCCCAGGATGACTGGGCTTCCCTGCTCCCCATCGCAGAGTTTTCTTACAATAACTCACTGCACTCAGCTACCAATCAGTCACCATTCTATGCTAACTATGGTTTCCATCCATCCTTCTTGCCTGGGTCTATTCCCGAGTGCCCAGTCCCTGCAGTATCCGAAACCTTGGACTTTTTCTCAAATAATAACAAACTACTGCAGGATACCATGACCAAAGCTCAAGAAGACTACAAAATAATTTTTGACAGGAAGAGACATGGAGAACTTGCTCTGGAACCGGGCAACTCTGTCTGGTTATCGACTACTAACCTTAAGTTGGTCTGTCCGTCCAGAAAACTAGGCCCTAAATACTTGGGTCCTTTTCTGGTGAAAAGAAAAATTAACGATGTGGCATATGAACTTGACCTTCCTAACGCCCTGCGGATACACCCAGTCTTCCATGTGTCCCTCTTGAAGCCGGTCACCCCCAACTCCTTTGTCGACCGTAGTATTGGCCCACCCAAGCCTATCCTAGTTAATGGCGAAGAGGAGTTCGAGGTGGAGGCAATTTTAGATTGCAGAAGAAGACGCAACCAAGTTCAATACCTTGTAAAATGGAAGGGCTATGGGCCCGAAGATAATTCTTGGGAGCCAGAGAGCAACTTGCACGCCAGGGAACTCTTACAGTCTTTTAAAGCTTCTCATGCCTCAAAAATGGCCCAGCTGGGCATCCGGAGTCTGCCCTTGAGGAGGGGGCACTGTCAGAGAGGTTACCTGGTTGGGCGCTGGTGCGCGCCAGGGCGCGTTGGTGCCCGGGTTCCTGTGCGTGCTGGGGCGCATGTTCCTGGGGGCACTGGCGTGTCTGGTCTGGCTGGCCGTGGCCTGCAGGGTGGCGTCGGGGCGTGCGTGCGTTCGCGCTAGCGTGCGTCCGCCTATGGGCGTTGCCGCGGGCGTGCCCGGTGGTGTTGGCGTGCACGCCGGTGACGGGGGCACGCTCGGGCGCGTGCGGGGGCGCCTTGGCGAATCGGCGCGTGCACAAGCGCGGCGTTTTGGTGCCAATCGGCCTATTTAAGTCTGCCTCTATCCCTGTTCGGTGCTGCCTGATCAACAGCTCTGTGTCTAGTTCCATGATCCTCTCTGTGTTCCGTATCTCTGAAGTTTGACCCGTTGTGACCCGGCTTGCCCTTTGGACCTCCTTGACTGCTGCCTGAACCCGACCCCAGCTTGTTTGACCTTGCTTCTGCCTGCTCCCTTTGTACCGTTGTTGCCAGCCCGTTGCCGACCTCTGCCTGTGTGTGACCAACCCGATAAGCTCCTGCTCAGCATCAGTTCCAGTATTCCTGAGTTCTACCTGCTGCTGGAAAGACCACCTTTCTCCAGGATCCAAACACCAGGCCCTCATACCACTCCGTATTTGCGGGCTTCCTGTCTGTTCTATCAGGGGCCCCGAATCGGATACGTAAGGGAGCCTACCCTCTGCCCAAGCGGACTCACCTGTCTGGTAAGTGAGGGACCTGACACTGCCCCTGCAGAGCTGACAGAATCTCTGCCCCAGTGTGGCTCCTGTCCCCCAAGCACACCAGCTCAAGCACCGCATGGCATCTTTTGGCCTGCGTACTTGTGTAGCCCCTTGAACGCCTACGGAGCACCGCTGGTTTCAAGGACAAAGCACAGGAAGAGGCCATGGAGGAAGAAGAAGAGGAGGGGGTGTAGGAGAGAGGTGTGTCAGAATCAGCAGCACTGGCATTTTGGAGGCATGGTGGCGGAACAACCTCCAACACTACTGCACCTTGTCCTGCATCCTTCCCAGCTGCCAGCAGTCACCCAATGCGCCGTGAAACTTAGGTAACGTCCCTGTCCATGCCTGCTGGACCATGAGTCAGTGGTAATATGTACCTTACTGCTGACCGCCCTGTCCAGCGAGGCCAAGACATTGCCTTCCACATGCCGGTAGAGAGCCGGAATCGCCTTCCATGAGAAAAAGTGGCGTTTGGGTACCTGCCCCTGAGGAACCGCACATTCCACAAACTCACGGAAGGGGGCAGAGTCTATCAACTGAAAAGGTAGCAGTTGAAGTGCTAGCAATTTAGCCAAGCTAGCATTCAACCGCTGGGCATGTGGATGGCTGGGAGCGAACTTCTTTCTGCGGTGCAGCAGCTGGGGCAGGGAAATTTGCCTGGTACAATCTGACGTCGGTGTACCGATAGTAGATTGCCCGCAAGTACTTGGCTGTGACACACCTAATTCTACACCTTCCTCTCAGTGCAGGTCTCAGAGAGGACTGAAGGTATAGTGGGGTTGGAGATCCCAGCTGATGAGGAGCAAGGAGAGGTCCTCTTTGTTCTTTGGTGTGTGTCTTTTAGGTACGCTTGCCAACGAACTGCATGGCAGGTCAACATATGTCTGGTCAAGCATGTGGTGCCCAAGTGGGAGATGTTTTGGCCATGCGAGATACGCTTGAGACATATGTTGCAAATAGCAGCAGTGGGATCTGATGCACTTGTCTCAAAA
Source organism: Aquarana catesbeiana (assembly GCF_042186555.1). Taxonomy (NCBI): domain Eukaryota; kingdom Metazoa; phylum Chordata; class Amphibia; order Anura; family Ranidae; genus Aquarana; species Aquarana catesbeiana. Next base: position 276,254,915 of record NC_133327.1, read on the forward strand.
AAGGCCCACACCGAAGAACTTTTGGAATAACGCGCAGAGACAGCAGCGCCCTGCACATGCGGAGCTCTGTGGTGTGATGCAGTCAGTGTGCTGCCCTTAGGCTGGCCCCTGGAGGGCATCCTGCCTCGTTGGTGATGTGCCTCCTCCTCCTCCTCTCTCCTATCAGGCACCCACATGGAGTCAGTGACCTCATCATCCCCTCCCTCCTCATCACTGGAGCAAACCTGGCAGTATGCTGCAGCAAGGGGAACATGACTGCAGTCTTTCTAGGGCACCCCCTCTGTCTGGGCTCACGTTACTGCCATCCTCTAGCTGAGTACCACCATCAGAGCCTTCAAAATGCTAGGCATCCTCCTGGAGCATGTACCCAACACTGTGGTCAAACAGTTTGAGGGACTCCTCAGGAGGACATGGTGGGGCTAGGGAAGGAGTCACTGATGCCATTGAGCCGAGGGATGAGGCCACGTTGGCAGCTGCTTTGCCAGACAAAGTACCCTGAGTCTGGGTGAGAGAGGATGAGGATGATGAGGACAGCTTGGTCATCCACTCGACCAAGTCTTCTGCATGTTGCGGCTCAACACGGCCATCTGCCGAAAAAAAGGCCAAGCGTGTCCCACGGCCACGTGCTGATGAGGATGCACCGTGTCCCCGACCAGCACTGTTGCCTCTAGACACAGAGCCTGCTTGCCCTCTTTTATTGACTTGTGACTGTCTGCCTCTCCTTGTTGGCCTTTCAGACATACTATTGGCCTGCAGTGAGCTGCACAAAACTGGGATGTATATATATATACCGATTATACTGCAGCTAGCAGAATCAACTGCCTGCCTGTAGTATTATTAGTATGATAACACCTGCACTTGTCTTCTGGTAGCTATACTGTAGTTGCAACTGTGCGGGGTACACAGTACAGTAACTGCAAATACTTCAAAGAGCCTACACAAGCACCTGGCTGCAGGTAGCTATACTGTAGGTGCAACTGTGCGGGGTACACAGTACAGTAACTGGAAATACTTCAAAAAGCCTACACAAGCACCTGGCTGCAGGTAGCTATACTGTAGGTGCAACTGTGCGGGGTATACAGTACAGTAACTGGAAATACTTCAAAGAGCCTACACAAGCACTTGGCTGCAGGTAGCTATACTGTAGGTGCAACTGTGCGGGGTACACAGTACAGTAACTGGAAATAACTGAAAGAGCCTACATAAGCACCTGGCTGCAGGTAGCTATATTGTAGGTGCAACTGTGTGGGGTACACAGTACAGTAACTGGAAATACTTCAAAGAGCCTACACAAGCACCTGGCTGCAGGTAGCTATACTGTAGGTTCAACTGTGCGGGGTACACAGTACAGTAACTGGAAATACTTCAAAGAGCCTACACAAGCACCTGGCTGCAGGTAGCTATACTGTAGGTGCAACTGTGCGGGGTACACAGTACAGTAACTAGAAATACTTCAAGAGCCTACACAAGCACCTGGCTGCAGGTAGCTATAGTGTAGGTGCAACTGTGCGGGGTACCCAGTACAGTAACTGGAAATACTTCAAAGAGCCTACACAAGCACCTGGCTGCAGGTAGCTATAGTGTAGGTGCAACTGTGCGGGGTACACAGTACAGTAACTGGAAATAATTGAAAGAGCCTACACAAGCACCTGGCTGCAGGTAGCTATACTGTAGGTGCAACTGTGCGGGGTACACAGTACAGTAACTGGAAATACTTCAAGAGCCTACACAAGCACCTGGCTGCAGGTAGCTATACTGTAGGTGCAACTGTGCGGGGTACACAGTACAGTAACTGGAAATACTTCAAAAAGCCTACACAAGCACCTGGCTGCAGGTAGCTATACTGTAGGTGCAACTGTGCGGGGTATACAGTACAGTAACTGGAAATAATTGAAAGAGCCTACACAAGCACCTGGCTGCAGGTAGCTATACTGTAGGTGCAACTGTGCGGGGTACACAGTACAGTAACTGCAAATACTTCAAAAAGCCTATACAAGCACCTGGCTGCAGGTAGCTATACTGTAGGTGCAACTGTGCGGGGTATACAGTACAGTAACTGGAAATAATTGAAAGAGCCTACACAAGCACCTGGCTGCAGGTAGCTATACTTTAGGTGCAACTGTGCGGGGTACACAGTACAGTAACTGGAAATACTTCAAAAAGCCTACACAAGCACCTGGCTGCAGGTAGCTATACTGTAGGTGCAACTGTGCGGGGTATACAGTACAGTAACTGGAAATAATTGAAAGAGCCTACACAAGCACCTGGCTGCAGGTAGCTATACTGTAGGTGCAACTGTGCGGGGTACACAGTACAGTAACTGGAAATACTTCAAAAAGCCTACACAAGCACCTGGCTGCAGGTAGCTATACTGTAGGTGCAACTGTGCAGGGTATACAGTACAGTAACTGGAAATAATTGAAAGAGCCTACACAAGCACCTGGCTGCAGGTAGCTATACTGTAGGTGCAACTGTGCGGGGTACACAGTACAGTAACTGGAAATACTTCAAAAAGCCTACACAAGCACCTGGCTGCAGGTAGCTATACTGTAGGTGCAACTGTGCGGGGTATACAGTACAGTAACTGGAAATAATTGAAAGAGCCTACACAAGCACTTGGCTGCAGGTAGCTATACTGTAGGTGCAACTGTGCGGGGTACACAGTACAGTAACTGGAAATACTTCAAGAGCCTACAGAAGCACCTGGCTGCAGGTAGCTATACTGTAGGTGCAACTGTGCAGGGTACACAGTACAGTAACTGGAAATACTTCAAAAAGCCTACACAAGCACCTGGCTGCAGGTAGCTATACTGTAGGTGCAACTGTGCGGGGTATACAGTACAGTAACTGGAAATACTTCAAAGAGCCTACACAAGCACCTGGCTGCAGGTAGCTATACTGTAGGTGCAACTGTGCGGGGTACACAGTACAGTAACTGGAAATAACTGAAAGAGCCTATACAAGCACCTGGCTGCAGGTAGCTATACTGTAGGTGCATCTGTGCGGGGTGCACAGTACAGTAACTGGAAATACTTCAAAGAGCCTACACAAGCACCTGGCTGCAGGTAGCTATACTGTACACACAGCGCTGTGATTGGCCAAGCATGCGGGTCATAGTGCATGCTTGGCCAATCATCAGCCAGCAATGCACTGCGATGCCGCAGTGAATTATGGGCTGTGACGCGTCACTCGAATTTGGTGCGAACGGCCCATTTTGTTCGTAACTCAGCGAACGACCGAACACACGATGTTCGAGTTGAACATGGGTTCGACTCGAACACGAAGCTCATCCCTATTGAGGAGTATGAGGTACAGTCCATTGTTGACTCCTGTAGGTTCCGTGGGCACATACAGTACCTGGTGCATTGGAAGGGGTACTGTCCAGAGGAACGCTCTTGGGTCTTATCCTTGGACGTACATGCCCCTGTCCTCCTCCTCCATGATTTCCACAGATGTTTTCCCCTCAAGCCTGGTGGTCCTCCAAGGGGGAGGGGTCGTTGAGGAGGGGGTACTGTCAGGGCTGGGCTCAGCCCTTCCTTCTCTGAGCTGGCCGCTCAGCTGTCGGCTAATTGCCATCCACAGTTACTCAGCTGTTGATGATATCCTGCTCGTCAGTCCTGCCTACTTAAGCCATCCAGCCCAGAGGATCTCTGCCTTCACCTTAGTCAACATCACAGAGATGCTCTCCTGCATTCCTGTTAAAAGACTTGCTTGGCTGACATCCCTTCTGGCTCCAGATCCTGCTTGCTGTTTTACTACGCTCATCTCCGGATCCCTGACGTTTGGCTTGTCTGACTATCCGTTCCAGTTCCTGAACTCTAGCTATGTTTTGATTACGTTTTGTTCTGTTAAATTTTATTATTAAACAAGAGTGATTTAACTGTACTTCTGTCTCAGTCTGATTTCATGGTTGCTGACACTATGGTAACAAATCTTGTAACAGTCACTAACGGTGGTTGTATTTAACTATTGGTAACACAAATAGTTTTCCTCGCACTCTACAGTCTCTCACTGTAGGTCTTCACTCACTGAGTGCCCAGTCTCTCATTAGACTCTCAGACACAATTGCCACTGGATCTCCTGAGCTCTTCCACTTCCATAACTCGGTATCTTCCTCAAGCATCACCCCCGCTTCCCTGCTGGGTCCCTGGCTTTGGCAATCACAGCTATTCCTCAACCTTCACCCCTGATGACCCGCTAATTCCCTGGCTTGGCACTCAATGATGCTCCTCAAGTGTCACCTCTGCTGTCCCACTGGGTCCTTGGCTTGGCACTTCCTGAAGTTTTCCCACTTCTTCATCGTCCCTGGATGGTGAGAAGACTGCTCTGGTACTGGCTCCAGCTTACTCACAGTGGTCTCCGGTAACAAGGTGGATGGTCCCTTAGTGGCGACACTTTCCCCTTTACCACCGACCACAACTGGTTCCCCATCTGGCTGAACCGTTACTCTCGGGTGGACTCCAATTCTGCAGTGCCAACTCTGCGCTGCTTCTCCTGCTTCTGGATAGGCCCTCAGACAGCATAGCAGCCAGATGTCCCCGGGATAGGCCTCAGGCTTCTGTCCTAGCAGCCGGGGGCAGCATAACACCCGTCCACCCAGACAGACGTTCAGTGGCACAGAACCCTGATCACCTGACTCCACCCAAATAAATAGGCTCTCCCAGCAGGCCAAGGGACTAAAGAAACTACAAAGGCACTACATCCATTCATAACCTGACCTTGCTAAGCCCTTGTCTATCCAATATCACCAGCATAACTCCACCTAGTGACAGAAGTGAGAAGGTGCAGCAAGTCCAGAACTAGAGCGGAATCAGTGGATCTATTAACAATTACCCAGGACAACTACCGCCAGGCAAACTAAATTTAATAGCAACCCTGCCTAAACACCAAGGTGCTACATTTATGTTACCCAGATGAGCCTCTTATTTCTGACTTTCTACACGGTTACAATGTTACAGTCTGATCACCAAAGGGAAAGTAAATGCTTCTTCCTGCCTACAGCAGTCACTTGACTGGAACTTATAAACACATTTGTAATGATAAACGGTACAGCTTTTCTGAAAAAGTTTACTTTGGCAGTATATTGTGACATGTCAGCAATTCATTTATGGAGAATTGTATTATTCTTTATAGGTCCACTTCAACTTTTTAGTAAATACAGCTACAATGACCTTACACATGCTGAAAGGCTTAAGGCAGGGGTGTATATTCAGAGTGGACACCATAGGCTTGCGCACAGGGTGTGCCGGGTGTGCCTGGGCACACCCTAATGTGTGTCCGGAGATCTGCTGTAAAATGCTGCAAGAAACTGTATAGGGAGCTACCTGTGAGACAGTTTCCCATTGAGCAGTCAGGGAGGCATGTAAGAGCCGCTTAGTGCTTTAAACTGTAATGTAATGTCACTGCTTGCAGATAGGAGCTGTCAAAACTCAGGGCTGATGTCGGGGGTGGGCGGGACCAAACAGCTAGCCTATCAAACACGATCATGTTGAGGGCTGGGCTGGCCGCTCTCTGTATGCGGCTCCGCCCCCTTTTATATCAGCTATTAAACACCAGCCAATGATTGGGCTGCTTAAGAAAGAGGGCGGATCCATATACATGGAGCAGCCCACCCAGCCCCTATTCCTTTGGCTGGTGTTTGATAGCTGATAGAAAGGGGCAGAGCCACATACACGGAGCGGCCCACCCAGCCCCTATCCCATTGGCTTGTGTTTGATAGGCTAGCTGTTCAGTCCCACCCATGCCCGACATCAGCTCCGAGTTCTGACAGCTCCTCTCTGCAAGCACTGACATTACATTACAGTTTCACGCACTGAGTGGCTCTTACATGCCTAGCTGACTGCTCAATGGGAAACTTCCCCTCTCCTAGATCAGTGCCTATCAGTGCCACCTGTCATTGCCAACCAATGCCACCTATCAGTGCCACCTGTCAGTGCCCATCAGTGCCACATGTCAATGCCAATCAGTGCCCACCAGTGCCACCTGTCAGTGCCCATCAGTGCCACATGTCAGTGCCCACCAGTGCCACCTGTCAGTGCCAATCATTGCTCATCAGTGCCACCTGTCAGTGCCAATCAGTGCCCACCAGTGCCACCTGTCAGTGCCCACCAGTGCCACCTGTCAGTGCCCATCAGTTCCACATGTCAGTGCCAACCAATGCCACCTATCAGTGCCCAACAGTGCTTCCAGTCAGTGCCACCACCTATCAGTGCTGCCTATCAGTGCCCATCAGTTCTGTCCATCAGTGCCCATCAGTGCTGCCTATCAGTACCCATCAGTTTTGCCTATCAGTGCCAATCAGTGCCCATCAGTGCTGTCAATGAGTGCCCATCAGTGCTGCCTATCTGTACCACCTATCAGTGCCAACCAATGCCACCTATCAGTGCCACCTGTCAGTGCCCATCAGTGCCACATGTTAGTGCCAATCAGTGCCCACCAGTGCCACCTGTCAGTGTCAACCAGTGCCCATCAGTGCCACCTGTCAGTACCAATCAGTGCCCACCAGTACCACATGTCAGTGCCCACCAGTGCCACCTGTCAGTGCCAATCATTGCTCATCAGTGCCAATCAATGCCACCTGTCAGTGCCCACCAGTGCCACCTGTCAGTGCCAACCAATGCCACCTATCAGAGACAATCCGTGCCACCTGTCAGTGCCAATCAGTGCTGCCAGTCAGTGCCAACCAATGCCACCTATCAGTGCTGCCACCTATCAGTGCTGCTTATCAGTGCACATCAGTGCTGCCTATCAGTACCCATCAATTTTGCCTATCAGTGCCAATCAGTGCCCATCAGTGCTGCCAATGAGTGCCCATCAGTGCTGCCTATCAGTGCCACCTATCAGTGCCAACCAATGCCATAAATCAGTGCCCATCAGTGCTGCCTATCAGTGTCCACCTGTGCTGCCAATCAGTGAAGCCTATTAGTGCCAACCAATGCTACCTATCAGTGCCAATCAGTGCTGCCTATCAGTGCCAATCAGTGCTGCCTATCAGTGCTTCCAATCAGTGCCACCTATCAGTGCCCATCAGTGCTGCCAATCAGTGTTGCCTAGCAGTGCCATCTATCAGTGACAATCAGTGCCCATCAGTGCTGCCTATCGGTGCAGCCTATCAGTGTCCATCAGTGCTGCCTATCAATGCCCATCAGTGCCACCTATCAGTGCTGCATATCAGTGCCAATCAGTGCTGCCAATTAGTGCCAATCAGTGCCACTTATCAATGCCACCTTGCAGTGCTTATCAGTGCTGCCAACCAGTACCACCTATCAGTGCCCATCGGTGCTGCCAATAAGTGCTGCCTATCAGTGCCCATGAGTGCTGCCAATCAGTGTCACCTATCAGTGCCAATCAGTGCTGGCTATCAGTGCTGGCTATCAGTGCTTCCAATCAGTGCCCATCAGCAGCTAGGCACATTGTCTATGGGGGCCGGCCTGGTGGGGCACAACTGAAATCTGTCGATGTTTATTAATGCCACATGCCGATCTTTAGTATAATACGTAATTTCCACACTACTATTTACAGTAAACTACTGGAGGTAAATTTAAAAAGTGTCAGTAAAAGGCCTGCCGCTAAGCACTGTTATGTGTTCCCACACCACAAAAAAAAGAAAAAAGGGCAGCGCTAACTTACTAATTATTAACTTAACAATAATTGTGGAACCCTCTAATGTATGGAAATCTCAATAAACGTCAATATTACCACAATACCGGTGATATGTAACATCACATATAATACACATCAAAATGAAAAAATCTATATAAAATGAAACTTAGCAGGTATGGTGGAAACCCCTCCTATAGATATTTGCCATACAGATTAACTACAAGTGTAATAATTCCAGTGATATGTGATTTCACATGTAATACACGTCAACATGAGAATAAGACATCTTTTTTTTTTAACTTAGCAGGGATGGTGGAAACCCCTCTAGAGATAATTGCAATAAAAATTAACTAAAACTAACTAACTTCAAGTGCAACAACTTTTTAGTTGGGAGGTTCACACCATTATAGCACTTTCAATTTTTTATTGTTTAGATTGTTACACCTAATTTTATATGTTTTAGTTACTAATATAATGTGATTTTTTGCGCTTGAAGGTAACTTGCTCAGTCCATGTCTTTATGGACCTTACTTTGTGCACTGGTGGGCAGTCATGTTGGAACAGGAAGGGGCCATCCGCAAACTGTTCCCACAACATTGAGAGCATGAAAGTGTCCCATATGTCTTGGTATGCTGATGTCTTAAGAGTTCCCTTCACTGGAACTAAGGGGCCAAGCCCAACCCCTGAAAAACAACCCCACACCATAATCCCCCTCCACCAAATGATTTGGACCAGTGCACAAAGCAAGGTCCATAAAGACATGGATGAGTGAGTTTGGGATGGAGGAACTTGACTGGCCTTCACATTAAAGTGGAGACTGCGAGTCAGGTCTTCTCATCCAACATCAGTGCCTGGCCTCACAAATGCTCTTCTGGAAGAATGGTCAAACATTCCCATAGACACACTTCTAAACAGCCTTCCCAGAAGAGTTGAAGCTGTTATAGCTGCAAAGAGTGGGCCAACTCAACATTGAACCCCACGGACTAAGACTGGGATGCCATTAAAGTTCATGTGCGTGTAAAGGCAGGCGTCCCAATTCTTCTGGTAATACATATGTGTGTGTGTATATATATATATATATATGTGTGTGTTTGAGCTTTGGAGTGCACACCCTAATGCAATAGGCTGCGCACGCCTATGGTGGACACAGACACAGCCCACTCTACTCTACGGGCACTCCGATCCACCCAGACGGAAGGGAATGAATCCCCTTCTGTTTTCTTTAGCGGAACAGATTGGAGGTAGGCGGGTGTAAACAGACACAAGTCCATTTACATTTGCCGCTTCATAGAGGTGACTCAAGGGTCTGATTGGGTCAGACCGATCGTGTGAAAGGGGCCTAATGCTCTGGCACCTCTGGCTTTCCTGCGGGTTAGCTGCACTTTGCCATAGAATTCTATTACTGTATCATAGTTGCCAACAGTCCCGATTTTCCCGGGACAATCCCGATTTTGGGACCCTCGTCCCGATTGGAGAGTGTCCCGAATCGGGATTTTCCATAAGGAAAATCGGGAATGTTGGTTTTTTTTTTTTTTTTTTTTTTTTTTTTTTTTTTTTGGAGCAGCGGGCTCCAGCAAAATGGCGGCCGGCGCTGCCGCTCTAGCTGCCTCTAGTGGAGAGGGGAAGGGGGCTCGATCCGTGCAGCCAATGAAGCGGCTTCTTTGGCTGCACGGCCCCTCCCCTCTCCACTGAAGCGAGCAGAAGACACGGCGCCGGCGCCGTGTCTTCCTGAAAGTTCCCCAGCCCCGTACTGCGCAAGCGCTGCGCCTGCGCAGTACAGGGGGTCCGCCATTGCCGAGGGGAACTTTCTCGGCAGAACACCGGCCGCTCCTCCACTGAGCGGGGGCCGGGCTGCATTGAGGGGGGGAGGCTGCACTAACTGAGGGGGGGCTGCAATAACTGAGGGGGGGGCTGCAGTGAGGGGGGCTGCACTAACTGAGGGAGGGCTGCAGTGAGGGGGGCTGCAATAACTGAGGGGGGGCTGCAATAACTGAGGGGGGGCTGCACTAACTGAGGGGGGGGCTGCACTGAGGGGAGGCTGCACTGAGGGGGGCTGCACTAACTGAGGGGGGGGGGCTGCACTGAGGGGGGAGGCTGTACTAACTGGGGGGGGGCTGCACTGAGGGGAGGCTGCACTAACTGGGGGGGCTGCACTGAGGGGGGGAGGCTGCACTAACTGAGTGGGGCTGCACTGAGGGTGGGCTGCACTAACTGAAGGGGGGCTGCACTGAGGGGGGGGCTGCATTAACTGAGGGGGGGGCTGCATTAACTGAGGGGGGGCTTCACTGAGGGGGGGCTGCACTGAGGGGGGGCTGCACTAACTGAGGGGGGGCTGCACTGGCGGGGGCACCTGATGCAAGGACAGACTCTGGCGGGGGCACCTGATGCAAGGACAGACTCTGGCGGGGGCACCTGATGCAAGGACAGACTCTGCTGGTGGCAGGCGACGTGGCTAGTGACACGCTCAGGGATCCCACTGATTCTGCATTATGGTGAGTTGAATGATTTAATTTTATATTACAATGTAATAATAGAAATAATGCGCTTCAATCATCCTGACACCATAACAACCATGGTGCCGGGATGATTGAAGCGTTAACACCAGGTGTTTGGAGTATCTTTATCTGCTGATTGTTAAACTTTCTAGAATACACATATTTCTATTGTTGTGTAGGACCTGGGGCTGCTGTCCCGTCATTCCCCTCTCCCCCTTTCCCTCCCCCATTCATCTCAGACTCTAACCATACCCTCTTGAGCCACGCCCACTTTCCGCGTAAGTCACGCCCACTTTCCGCGTAAGTCACGCCCACTTTCCGCGTAAGCCACGCCCATTTTTCGCCGCGGCGCGCTTCGCGCGCCGCAACTGTTATTTTTTACTAGGTCACGCCTACAAACAAATGCCCCGCCTCCTAATTATTGATTGGCTCCGCCTACAGCAAAAAAAAGTGTCCCACATATTTTTTTTTCAATGTTGGCAACTATGCTGTATATCCTGTAGGTGTGGTGCACTTTCTGAAAGCACGCCACACATGCAGGTTATAACAGATGTCTATGGCTCAGTGCAGTTAACCCACAGGCACACTGCGCTGCACCTGCGGATCAGTTTGAAAGCAGCCCAGTAACCACAGCAGAACAGATATGCCCAAATATACATTGTGATTTTAGTAATAAACTTCCCTTTAATAACAGACTTCCATTCAGGTATTGCCTGCTGTCTCAGGCAGTGTGCATTTGGTATCACTCTACCTCTGACAGGAGCCAACGCTATACAGGAAGCATTGGTTTATGCAGCTCTCTTTCTCAGCCGCTTGCTTCCTTTACCACTGGCTTCAGTCACAACACTGATGCTCTGGGATGGTGGGTTTGCCAACCCACCATCCCAGAACAGGAAGTCGCAGGCCACATCAGAGGGCTCCGTGGGCCACTGGTTGGGCACCCCTGGCCTAAGGTAATGCTGGTACCTCTGGATTAAACCTCATACTATGATAAATTATAGGCAGGGCAAATGTAGATGGATGGATGTATGTATAGTGTGACAAATGCCTGATGAAGGGTTCCTGCGAGGCTCTGAAACGTTGCTATTTGCTGTAACGATGTGATCACTAAATAAACCTTTGGACCCATTCTGGAGATTCATGGTGTGCTGGTGACATTTCTCACTCTGACTATTCACGGTTCCAGCTGGTGGTCGCTTCAGCACCCACTACACAAAGCCATTTCTACAGGAACTTATGTGATAGGAATAGTGCATTTTTAATAATTCTCTGATCTCAGCTCGGGCTAATCTACGCCTTCCCTCAAGTGCTAATTCTGCCTCATCTGCTCGAAGAGATAGAGCAAGAGAGGAAATCAGTGATTCTATTAGCCCCAAACTAACCCAGAAGGGCCTGCTACACACATATACTCAGACTTCTAGAAATTACTGATTACTAATCAATACTAATGTGCCTTGCATTCTGGCCTTCCTACAAACAGGTCTTGACCCGAACTTAGCCTTAAAGGAGAAGTCCAGCCTGAGCTCGTTTGGCTGGGCTTCTCCTATGGGCCACGGGAGTGCAATTCGTTTTGCACTCTGTGACCCGTTTTCAGCAGAAAGTGGACTGAAGTCCACTCTTAGCTGACATCACTGGAATCAGTTCAGGCACCACGTCATCACAACAATAAGGTCTGAATCCGCCAGGTGCCTGAAATGTCCACTCTCAGCTGACATCACTGAAATCAGTTCAGGCACCACGTCATCACAACAATAAGGTCTGGATCCGCCAGGTGCCTGAAATGTCCGCTCTCAGCTGACATCACTGAAATCAGTTCAGGCACCACGTCATCACAACAATAAGGTCTGGATCCGCCAGGTGCCTGAAATGTCCGCTCTCAGATGACATCACTGAAATCAGTTCAGGCACCACGTCATCACAACAATAAGGTCTGGATCCTCCAGGTGCCTGAAATGATGCCTTTCTCAGCCTCTCAGCGAGTCACAGAGAGCCTGGGATGGCTGTTCCCTGCCCCTCCACAGCTCAGCGCTCCAGTGAGCATGGAGGAGCGGAGAGGAGAGCTGCTGATTGACAGTCAGCAGCTCTCCGCTTGGGGATCTTGGGGAACCGAGCCATCGGTCAAGTCATCACAGCACAGGGATGGTGGGAGCCCCTCATAATGAGCACAGCAGGGGTACAAACCCAGGAAGTCAGCACAGCACAGGGGTGGTGGGAGTCCCTCATAATGAGCACAGCAGGGTACAAACCCAGGAAGTCAGCACAGGGATGGTGGGAGCCCCTCATAATGAGCCCAGCAGGGGTACAAACCCAGGGAGTCATCACAGCACAGGGATGGTGGGAGCCCCCTCATAATGAGCACAGAAGGGGTACAAACCCAGGGAGTCATCATAGCACAGGGATGGTGGGAGCCCCTCATAATGAGCACAGCAGGGGTACAAACTCAGGAAGTCAGCACAGCACAGGGATGGTGGGAGCCCCTCATAATAAGCACAGCAGAGGTACAAACCCAGGAAGTCAGCACAGGGATGGTGGGAGCCCCCTCATAATAAGCACAGCAGGGGTACAAGCCCAGGAAGTCAGCACAGCACAGGGATGGTGGGAGCCCCTCATAATGAGCCCAGCAGGGGTACAAACCCAGGGAGTCATCACAGCACATGGATGGTGGGAGCCCCTCATAATGAGCATAGAAGGGGTACAAACCCAGGGAGTCATCGTAGCACAGGGATGGTGGGAGCCCCTCATAATGAGCACAGCAGGGTACAAACCCAGGAAGTCAGCACAGCACAGGGATGGTGGGAGCCCCTCATAATAAGCACAGCAGGGGTACAAACCCAGGAAGTCAGCACAGCACAGGGATGGTGGGAGTCCCTCATAATGAGCACAGCAGGGGTACAAACCCAGGAAGTCATCACAGCACAGGGATGGTGGGAGCCCCGTCATAATGAGCACAGCAGAAATACAAACCCAGGAAGTCAGCACAGCACAGGGATGGTGGGAGCCCCTCATAATGAGCACAGCAGGAATACAAACCCAGGAAGTCAGCACAGCACAGGGATGGTGGGAGCCCCTCATAATGAGCACAGCAGGGGTACAAACCCAGGAAGTCAGCACAGCACAGGGATGGTGGGAGCCCCGTCATAATGAGCACAGCAGGAATACAAACCCAGGAAGTCAGCACAGCACAGGGATGGTGGGAGCCCCTCATAATAAGCACAGCAGGGGTACAAACCCAGGAAGTCATCACAGCACAGGGATGGTGGGAGCCCCGTCATAATGAGCACAGCAGGAATACAAACCCAGGAAGTCAGCACAGCACAGGGATGGTGGGAGCCCCTCATAATGAGCACAGCAGGGGTACAAACCCAGGAAGTCAGCACAGCACAGGGATGGTGGGAGCCCCTCATAATGAGCCCAGCAGGGGTACAAACCCAGGGAGTCATCACAGCACAGGGATGGTGGGAGCCCCCTCATAATGAGCACAGAAGGGGTACAAACCCAGGAAGTCAGCACAGCACAGGGATGGTGGGAGCCCCTCATCATGGGCATAATGAGTTCGACGACTGCCATATTAGAGAAAGGTGTTTTTTGCTCTTTAAATTCATCATAACGAACGTTCGTAATTGTTACGAAAAGTTTACGAACCTAACGAAAATTCGTATACAAATCCAAATTGCATTTTGGACACGAATTTCGAAATACGCATTAATGGCTAAAACGGAACGGAACGAAACGAAACGAATTTATTGACGGCGCACATGTCTATTTTCTAGCTGGTCTAAAACCCCTTTTGACGTAAAGGGGCACTTTTTGATGCCATGGACATTCTCAAGTTTGCAGGCAGAAAGAATAGTATATATAATATAAAAGTGCAGGCAGGGCACTGGACAAAGCACTAAGGACAAAAGGGAGGTGAAATGATTTGATACAGTAATGTGATCTGTAAGATTACAGTGTACTATATGTGTTATGTTTTTTTGTACTTTTTGAATTTGCTGCCGGGCTATGCCCCAATGCCTCATGACGCTCGCAGGCAATGGAGCCCGGAACACAGAGCATCGGGCAGAGGATCCGGCAGGGGACACAGCAAGGGGACATCGCAGGATCCTGGGGACAAGGTAAGTTACCTGTACCAGGATTCTGCAATGCAATCCTGAGTCTGGCTCGGGGTTACCACTAATGGTAATGAAAATTAACCCCTGAGCCACACTCGGGATTACCGCCAGGGAGGTTAAAGGAGAAGTCTGTACTGGGCTGAAATCCGCTCTCTGCTGATGTCACTGCTGTCAGTCAAGGCTCCCCCTCATCATGACCACAGAGTCGGGATCCTCCAGATCCCTGGACTGACACCTGGTTCAGCCTCTCAGCGAGCCGCTGAGAGCCTGAGACAGCTGTTCCCTGCCCCTCCACAGCTCAGCGCTCCAGTGAGAATGGAGGAGCAGAGAGGAGAGCTGCTGATTGAGATCCAAGCTCTTTCTCCCTGAAGCTGGCAGGTCCTTCAGGCACCCTCCTCCCTAGTCCAGAGGACTTCCACTATACACCTCTCATAGTCCAGGGCCTCCAGACACCTGCTGTCCTAGTCCACACCACTTTTCAAGTCCAGGGTCCTCTCTACACCTCCCAGTCCAGGGCCTCTGGCCTCTGGTGTACCCCCTCCTAGTCCAGGGCCTCTTCTGCATCTCCTAGTTCAAGGCCTCCTCTGCACTCCCCTGCTAGTCCAGGGCCTCCTGTATACTCCCCTACTAGTCCAGGGGCCTCCTCTCCTAATCCAGGGTCCTTGCCACACCAACCCTTTTCTAGTCCAGGGCCTCCTCTGCACCCCTCCCCCACTCTAGCGCCTCCTCTGCACCTCCCCAGTCCAAGGTCTCTGCTGCACCCCGCCAGTCCAGGACCTCCTCTGCTCCCCCCCTTACTCCAGAGCCTCCTCCACTACCCTCATCAGTCCAGGGCCTTCTCTGCACTCCCCCCCCCCAGGCCCCCCAATCCTTTGCCATACCAACCCCAACTTCCTAGTCCAGGGCCTTCTGCACACAAACCCCTCTCCATGTCCTACTAAATGGCTTTCAGTTCTTCGAAGGCTCTCCCATGCTGAAGTGTCACTCTGGAATGCCTTTCCACAGTGCCGGCAGGTGAGAGGAGCAGAGTTATTCAGAGCTAGTGTGCCTGTGCAATCTCCCTCCTGTTTGGTTCTCTGGTATTTGGCAAACTATACAGAAGGCGCTGCCTGTCCATTACACTTGACTGAGCAGTGCTTCCCAGTGTGGGTGGGGGTGACAGAACCCCTGGCGGCATTCCCCTAGATGCATCACCCGGGGCATCTACCCCCCCCCCCCCCCCCCCAGTTTCGGCCCTGCCCAGGATCTATAAATACTTTGCCTGTGTCCTGTACTGTACTCCAAGATATGGAGTTTACAGGTGAGCCAAAATGACTCTTTTTCAAGTCTTATAGGTGCAGTGGTCATTTTTGCAAAAAGTCGACTTGCGAGCTAAGTAGGAATAACAGCCTTAGAAAGGCCTCTGTATCTAAGCACCTGGGCTTTGACAGCCATACTGTTATTAGAGGATTAGATGATTAGACCATGGGATAGTAGATCTAGCTAGTCTGGTAATCACCACAGCGTGTCTCTGAGCAAGCAAATCAGGTAAAAGTACCTCGCCCAGTCTAAACCTATGAGAACAACTGGGATCTCTTTTAGCTCTATTCTCCAAAGAAGCTTAGGTTTAAACTTCAAGGTGGGAAACACATAAATCAAAGCATATTGATCCCACTATGCCGCTAAGGAATCCTCAAGGGAACTGGATCGTTCAAAAAACTGCCTAGTTTACAGTTGAAATAGGATGCCATCAAAATCACTTGCTGCGCTCCCCACTGCTGACAAATCTGTTGAAAATCCTCTTGGAAATCTGCTTGCTGGATTTCTATGCTGGTAATGTGCATTACCTGGAGGGCCACAACTCACTGTGCCTCCCATCTGAGAGGCATTGTTATTCCCCTTTGGCGGTTCACATATGCTAGAACCTTGACATTTCACTGAACTTACATTGGATTGGACTTCGAAAAGGGTAGTCCAATGAATCAGAGACAGCTGTATCTATGACAGCTGCAACAAAGCTGGATGAGATAAGATGGAGAGATTGGAATCCTCTGGGGACCAACAACCCTACACTAACAGGGTGCCCAGAACAGACTTACGTCTATCGTGAGGAATGTTCACCTGAGAGGGAGGATTTGCCCAATTTGGTCAGAGTGTTTTCTGTCCATGAAAAAGGGTTACTTAGCCCACCTTGACAAGATCTCACTCTGAAAAGTCTTTGTATGGAATTCAGTGACTGCCTCAAAGAAAGCAAAACCATTAGACCCAGGACTCACATACACTTGTGCAGGGAGTAGCAGCACTGTGTCCTGATCTCCGTGTCTGTAGTTTCTTTCCAATCCGTGTCCAGGATCAGACCTAGATATTTCAACCAAGAGATTAAAGCCTCGTACACACGATCAAATTTGACAACCTTTGTTGCATGCTAGTCTCATGTAGAAAGTGAAGAGGTTACTCACCATACAAAAATTTCCGTACAACAGATTACAACTTCAGAAGTGACATCATGTGTTGAATAGTTTTGTATGTATTCTTTCGCTTCTGAGCATGCATAGTCTTGCTCTTATGTTTTTTTGTACGAAAACCGTACTAATTAAATGGAAATCGGACGTTGAGTTCACATACGACAAAAATGTTATAGTCTGCACATCCAGCTTTTGTCTGACGAAAAAACGGAATCGGCTGTTGAAAGCACTATACTAACGATCCGAAAATCGGCAGATCGTTTGTCAGATGAAATTTTACTTTCGATTTTCGTTTTGTGTGTACGGGCCTTAAGGGTCTGCAGAGTGATGCTGATGTTGATTTCATCCAGGTAGCCCACTATGAGTATGCCCCTAAGTCACAGGAGGATCTGAGTAAACAAACATCTTACAGAACAACCAGGGAGACAAAGTCAGTCTAAAATGGTAGTGACGCTCTCCTACAGTAATGTGCAAAAGGCATTGGAGACTTGCAAATAAAGGCTTTCTAGCTGTATATGGCAGCTAAAAAGTCTCCCCAATAGAGTGAGACAACCATCAAGCAAACCAACTTCATACAGAACCTATAAGACCTCACAGAAGCACTTAGGCTCCATTCACACTAGCGCGTTTTTTGATGCATTTTGCATTTTGCAGAAATGCATGGGAATTTTTTAACATGGGTTCCTATGGAACATGTTCACATCAATGCTTTTTTGTATCTCTGCGTTTTTGGAAAGGGTCGGGGACTTTTTTTCATGCAAAAAGCAGCGTTTTGCATGTAATGGATTTCAATGGACAAGCATCAAAAACGCAAGTGCACCGTTTTTGCAGCGTTTTTGCAGCGTTTTTGGTGCGTTTTTGGTGCGTTTTTGCCGTTTTTTTTTTTTGTAATTTTTTTTTGTAATTTTTTTTTAAGACTGTAAAAAAAAATGAAAAAAAAAACAAAAAAAAAAAAAACGCAAAACGCAAATCGCGGCAAAAACGCGGCAAAAACGCTACAAAAACGCTGCTCAAAAACGTGCCAAGCATGAAAAAAAAACCTCCAAAAACGCTCAAAAGCAACATGCATAGGTGTGAATCGAGCCTTAGGGCCTTTTAATCCAAAACTGAATGAATTAAACTCCTCTTGGGAACATGAAGAGTAGATGCCCTTGAATGGTTCTCAAACCTGAGCAGAAATTGAAAACAATGAAATGAATGGAAATAGGGAGATTTAAAGAAGATTTACATTTTTTTCTTGGGAGGTATGGACTTGAACTCCATCCATTAGTCCATGGCCACTATCAGTTATACCCAAGCATCTGAGATGTGCAAGAGCCCACAGTCTGTGATGGTTAAGATGCCCCCAACTTTATGATCACCAGGTGGGGCTAGCTTTCATGCTGAGGTGGATTTGACTTTGAACTTTTAGCTTGCCTAGGCTGCTGGAGCCACACAAGGTGACCAATTTTTAGAGGTATGAGTCACTTTGTATGACATTTCTTGTGAATTGTGAATAAAAGAACTGCTTAAATTCTGAAAATGATTGTGCACTTATGCATTGAGGGGTCTTGGGTTTGCAAGACAAAGAATGAGTTCTGCTTCCTCTACTATATTTTTGGATGTTGCCATTCAAGGTAGCTCTAAAAAGACTGGCTCTTCTTGAAGTATAGCCTTTCCTAGATACTTGATTAGCTGATGTGAATTCGAGCTATAGAACCCTTCTTCATGACAGAGGTTGTTTAATTTGAGACATCAGACAGCTGGAATCCAGTGATGCAGCATACAAGTATTTGAGTGCCTGCACCATACGCTTGGTTGATTTCCAGTGCAGTATGTACTTCTTGATCAGGTCCTGTTTCAGAGATCTGCAACAACATCAAAGCCAATACATGATGCATAAAGGAAACAGCAACCAAATACATGGATCTGGAATAGGATTCCAATATATTAGCTGTTGGATCCTTGGAAAGAAGGGGCATTTTGATGGGAATGACAGTTCAGGAGAGAAATGGGGGAGGGGGGCATAGCTCTTTTTTGGGGGAAAAATCTTCCACAAATGGGTAAAAACTTCAAGGAAAAATACAGGTTGCCTCCACTCCTTGCACAAATGATCATTAAACTCAGGATAAAAAAGGAAAACCTTAGCAGAACACTTTTTTCCCCCTAGATTTTAGGAGCCCAGAGCAATTGCCTTGTTGGAAGAAGGAACAGATGGGTCCTTGAAAGTTTCAACTGCAACCTGTATGAGACCTACAGTAAAACCTTCACCTTTCTTTATGAGGAGAATGCTGTCAATTGCTTCTCACTGCTAAGCTAGGCTAGGCCAGCTACTTTGTGCTGCTCTCCTCAAAAACACACTAAAGTGACCTGTGGAGAAGGGCACTTACTTCCCTTCACACTCCAATAGGCTTCCCTAATGACAGGAGTTCTGTGTAAAGCTGCAACGCTGTACAGCTTAGTAGATACGTTGATTTCTAATGCCTCCCAGTTATGCCCATTCAAGCAATGCCTGGTTCTGGAATGCAATTTTCCAATACAGGGCCCCTACTACTACTCTTCAGTGTCCTAGCTCCCGCAAAACATTAGAAAACTGAGCTGCAATGGCGCCCTAGGCTGTGACAAATCTGTCCTTGCTAAAGGGCAACGTGAGAGCTGTGTTTTCTGCTCTGCTGTCTTTTGTGCTCCATTTCCTCTGTGCTGTAAACTTATAGGTAATAAATTGCTTCTAAATAAGCCTCTAAACATTTCTAACTATTCTCTATGCAAGTTAAGTTAACCAAATGCACTATAAATTACATTAGATCTCTGCGGCGGTATCTCCCTCAAGCGTCACACACGCTTCCCTGCTGGGTCCCTAGCTTGGCACTCCAGATACTTCTCGAACTTCACCCCTTCTGACTGGATCGGTCCCTGGCTTGACACACAAGGCTGCTCTGCAAGCGTCACCTCCGCTTGGGTCCCTGACTTGATCTTGATCACCGCCTGAAGTTTCCCGATTCTCCACCGTGCCCGTTCGGTGAGAACACTGCTCCGGTACTTGCTTCAGGTACTCACTGTGGTCCCTGGTAAAGGTGGTTGGTCCCTTAGTGGCGACAGCTCCCCTTCTACCCCCCACCACGACAGGTTCTCTGGTCGGCAGAATTATCCCTTTTTGGTTGGACTGCAAGCAGCAATCCCAACCCTGCGCCGCCCTCTTAGTTGTGGATAGGCCCTCACACAGCCTGGCAGCCAGATGTCCCCGGATAGGCCCCATATCCGGCCTAGCAGCCCGGAGCGTACGACACACATCCACCCAGACAGCCATCCAGGTGGCACAGAAAGTAGATCACCTGACTCCACCCAAATATATAGGTGCTCCCAGCAGGCCAAGGGATTCAAGAAATCCCCTGCCCATTGGCTGAGATACCCCATATACCCATAACCTGACCTTGGGTTGCCCGTCTCATATTTAGTACCACCAAGTACCCAGTCACCTAGTCGTAGAAGAGAAAAGTGCAACAAGGTCAAACTTAGGGAGAAATCAATGGATCTCTATCAATCAACCAGGATAACTACTCCTCGCAAGTAAATTTTTGAGGAGTTCCCTGCCTAAGCTACAGGGTGCTACATCAATAAGGGGAAGCTCTGTTGAGTTCCATCATCCAATCAGGCAAACATGCTGTTTTTTTATTTTCCTTGCATGTGATTGTGTATTCTTTGCTAAGTGAAGCTTCACCCTATTTACTATTTTCCAGAGCACCTGCACTTGCACAGTGTACAGTCTATTTGCCATAATAAATCAACCCTACTGTTTTGATACCACTGATTTCGCTATGAGTTGGCACCCATTATAATGTAACCCGATTGGATATTATGTATAATAAAGTGTCACCAAAGGTAATTTTTTTTATTTAAAATATTAAACATGTTATATTCACCTGCTTAAACCTTCTCTTCTGGGGCCCCCATCAGTAATCTTGGCTCCTCCTCTACTCAAAGCAAACTGTTGTTATGGGGGCACAAGTGTGTGCTCGCTACCGAGCTGTGTGTGCCGATGGAGCCATGCTCCATCGACACACACAGTGTGGCTTTGCCCCGCCTCCTGCTTCCTCCTCACAGCATTTGTTTGACAGTAGCAAGAGCCAATGGCTCATGCTGCTTCTTGATTCCCTGTGTCAAGAGCAGAGAGGAGAGAGGAGATCCAGCTGTGCAGAGCACTGGATCGATTGAGGACTCAGGTAAGTATTTAGGGAGGTGGGGGAAGACAGCAAGCTCTAAAAAGTTTTTACCTTAATGCAGGGAATGCATTTAGGTAGAACCATTTTAAATTTGCATCGTTCTCTATTCTGTTTGTTTACGCTCATTGTAACGCCCTTATACCAACGTACCAATGGTGCCTATATCTTTCTCCCGATAGGGGACACTTCTTTATCAAATTTGAACAAAAACATTGAAATACTAATTTCTCCCAAATGTCCCACGAAACTGTCAATTTTTTGAAACCAAATTCCTCTGCCTATCTTTCTTCCTCTGTTGTCCTATATTGTACTATTTAAACCCCCAAAGATGTCATACTGAACTAAACCTTTAATCCAGCCTCTAGATCAGCCATTCTCAACCAGGATTCCTCCAGAGTTTCCTAGGTGTTGCCTGAGCTGTTGCTGGTTGCCCTCCCATCTGATAATGCCTATAATGTTTTGGGGTCAATGCGATTCCAGTGCCCCCCGCCCCAAAGTACCTCCCCATGTTGAGGGAATGTGGCCTGGTGTGGTTCGGGGGGGGGGGAGGGGCACTTGCTTCCCCTCTTTCTTGACTTGTCAGGCTGCATGCTCAGACAAGGGTCTGGTATGGATTTTGGGGGGGGGAACCCAATGCCTTTTTTTTTTTACATTTTGGCATGGGGCTTCCCCTCAAAATCTATAACAGACCCTAAAGAGGAACTGCAGTCTGCTTACAAAATTTGTAATAAAAACATCTTTGCCGTTCCCTTCAACCACTTTGCATATTATTTTATATGTACGGTGATTCTGTACTTGCCAAATATGCTGCAGAAATCTCCCTGCACTAACTCTGGCTGCAGCCATTTTAACTGTGGCAGGTGAAGCTGCTGCCTGTCCCCTTCATGGATTTACACAGACACACAGAGGCACACCTCCAGTTCTGCAGCCCTGCAACTCTCATTGGCCCTCTTATGACTCATCCCCCTCCCTTCCTGGCAAACTCTCACGAGAGTGAGGGAGAGAGCTGTGCATGATGTCATAAGCCTAGGCTAATGACCAGACGAGAAGTAAGGTCAAAGAGCCAAAGCTCATATTCCCTGCATTTATCTAACCAGGCTTTATGATTATATGGGGAAGGATCAGCAATATTGCTGCTTTCAGCTGGGACCATAGCAGATTCCAGTTCCTCAGTGTACACTTGAGTGTTTTTATGTAGTACACCAGTAATAGATATAAACGTTTCATGGAGGGTGGCCTTAAAGGCCTCCCATTCCATTAAGGGAGAGGTAGTGTTGACATTAAGATTCCAGAAATCAGCTATGCCTCTGGTGCATTCTCCCTGTACCACTTGATCCTCTAGCCATCGAGAATTTAGCCGTCATAGGATCGGGCCTACAGTTTAAGGAGTTGAAGGTCTAGTGTAAGAGGTTCATGATCCAAAATGTCCCTGAGGCAAAGTGAGGGAGCAGTAATAAGTGGAACGGTTGCATGGGTAGTAAAGGCCAGGCCTATACAGGACATAGTATGAAAAGAATCTGACAGACAAGAAAAATGGCGAGTGTTTGGATGCCTCCATCTCCATACATCAATAAGGCCATAAGTTTGTATCCAGTCAAGAAAAGTGTGAGACAGTTTATTGCCACCTCCCAAACAGTCCATGGAAGAGTCCGGAACTGCATTGAAGTCTCCAATATAAATCAGAGGACCACTCGGTAGATCCAAGGATAGGAGTGAGAGTTTGTGTAGTAGATCAGGGGAAAAGGGGGGTGGAATGTAAACATTCACTATAGTCAAAACATAACCATTGGTGAATTGAACCTATGGACCTTCAACTCCATAGAAATGAAGGCGTGGAACCTCCTTATTAACCAAGACCAGGAGGGCAGAAGACCATGGAGCCCAGTGCATGGCCGGACTAAGAGCATCATGGGCCTGGTGCTGAGAATTTTGGTGAACCTTTTGATGGAAATAAATAAAATGAAAATGCAAACAATTGTTTGCTAAAACAAATTAAATATACTATAAAGGAATAAACTTGCGCGCTACTATGTGTAATTTTTAAAGAAAATATAAACCATTAACCTACAGTGAATCTAGTCAAAATAAACTCCGAAAAAATAAATAAAAAAATATATAATAAATGTGTAGTGACCATGAATTATCTGCAACCACTTGGTAGTGTACCTGAAAAACACTGCGTAATCAAATGTAAAAGGAAGAAATAAAAGTGGTGCGCTTATTCAATAACATGCCATGAATTAATATACTAAAAAAATTTACATGATAAGTATCCAACACATATAACACATACCTCCTGGGGGAGGTTTTCTCTCAGTAAGCCAGTTTTTATTAATCGTTCTGGTATATTCTGAATGAACCAGGGTGTCTCCCAAATTACGTGCCCTTTTGGCCGTGAGTAATGGTCTAGGGCTAATTATGTTAGCAATGAGGGGTGCCGATTTAAGGATATGCCAGTGTTTGTTTAGGATCTCCTGGACTTGGGTCCATTGCGAGCCAAACCTGGTGATGATTCTGGGGAAATCACAATGTGATTGGTCCGTTTCCTGGGGATTCTTCTGTGTAATTAGAAGGTCCTCTGACCTGACACTGAGGGGCTATGGTCGACATCTAGTGGATACAAGTAGTATCTGCACTCTTTATTGCTTATTTAAACTCACCACACTTGACCCCTCCTAGCTCTGAGGAAACCAGCGTCCATTGGCTGGTGAAACGCGTCAGCGGTGTGACGTCAGCACGTCCTCGGGAGCCGCGCGCAATTTGACCTGACTCATCTTTACACGGACCTAACAGCTGATCCAACAGCTGATGTTGGTTTTTTCCTTGCAGCTACGCATCATACAGCGGCAGCGGTGCTTCGGCGGCTCCATGGTGAGGAGCAGTGAGCGACGACTCCTTACCGGCCTGCACTCCTGGTGAGCCACACAGAGGCATCTGTCCACAGAGAGACTTCAACATCCAGGACTAACATAGTCTGACGACGGACACAGTGCGGTTAATGAGATCCTTCCACCTTACTCAGCACTCCAACAAAACGTATGTCAGTTTTTCTATGTTTCCTTAAATGCTGTCTCCAAGGACATTTATCCTGCTGCCTCTGTAGATGTCTGCACAATCATTCTTACTGCAATCTGGAAAGCGTTTGTAATCTATTTCATCAGCTGTGATCTAAATAACCACTGAGTGCAATGATCGTTTGAGAGATCGCTCCATCTATGGTCCAACTTTTTGATTTGTCAGATCATCCACCCACTTACATCACCTCCAAACTAGTGATATAGGACTGTTCCTGCCCTACTGGATACTCTATACTGGGAATACTTTCCATTAATCTCCAATCTATTGTGCAGGACTATCCTTAATTCAATATACCCCATATCTAGTGTGCATGATGTGTATGTGTGGGCGTGTAGCCGCGGCTCCCATTTGATTTTAAATATTCCCTGTGACAACGTTGTCCATTTTAATTTGTTTGTGATAACCGTCTGTCCATATTGCTTATATCTTCACTTTTTGATATATTAATTGGTTATATATTTTTTGGTTATTAATAAAGCTGGTTTTGTATTTGACAATAGTGCTCTCTGTTGACCTTCTTTAGAGAAACCCTCTGTTTCTCATCCCCCCTTTTTTTGCAATATGTTTAAAAGGCCAACTTGAACTGCATCCAGGCTTTTTTCCTGTATGATAGGTCTATACTTACCCGCTGGAACTAGCCACCATTATTAATATTCATTGGTTGATCCGGGCAAAAAATCCCTGTTTTTTTGTTTGCTATTTTGGGGCGTCTTTTGCCCTTTCTTTGCCCTGTGGATCCCACCATCACTGTACTAATATCAGTGATTTAGCAAAGTGACAGACGTTTATATTACACAAACCGTATACATAACTACATATATGGCTTATATGATTGATCGAGATTTAGATGATGAGATTGATACAGCCTTTTCTATTGATGGAAAGAGTGATAATATAGAGTTAGAATCAACACGCAAACTCTTTAAAAATCATAAGAAGCTTATGATTAAATTTTTGAACCGTAAATGGGATATTGCCTCTTTAAAATCGCATATCTCTCACAATATCATCCCTAGAGGACTGAGGGAGAGAATAATTCCTGCCGAACATCTCCATACCCCGAGATTCTTGGAAGTATGGAAAGAGGAATGTCTGAATAGAGGCCTAGCATTAATGAAAATTATTGTGTCTGAAGAAGAAATACAACTTCAGGAGATTAAAGGAGAATTAGAGATTAGTGCAAAGGCCCTTGAATCCCACAAAGATGAACCTGACTTTGTAAAAAATAATGAGTTCATCAAGAAAGAAATAGAAAGAATACAAAAAAATCTTAAACACACCAAACAAGAAAAATTTAGACAAAATATCACTGATTGGGAAGCGGGAGACATCTTTAACCCCACCTTGCCCAATAGAAGTAGATCTTCCTCAAGAAATTCCAGACGTTCACAACGTACTAGTAGGAATAGAACTGGTTCCTCCTCAGATAGTGACCCAGACAAAGAAAGTTCTAAAAAATCTGTCACTTTTTTAGAGGAACTCCAGGGCAACATATTAGTGGACTGCCCAAAACAATCAGTGGAAAAGAGTCACCTCAGGGGAATAGGAAGAGGAAACACAGAAGGAAGAGGCGGGGACCGAAACACAGCTCAGAATCGGCGCAGTGGGAGACTAAGGAGTCAGAAAAAACACTAAACAATACTCTTAACTCAGCCTCTATGGACATGAATATAATTCATTTATCTGACTTCCAATTGGACTCTAACCATATTGCACTTCTCCAAAAGGGATTATCTTTTTCCCCCACTGCGCCCATGAAGGAATTCGAAGTGTTTAAGGACATTAATCTATTCCTTAGAAAAGTCCTCTTCAAACTCTGGCACCAAAAAGACCCTGATAACACATCCACCCCAGAACCCAATTTAGACAAAGAGGAAAGAGAGGCCATCAATAATTTAATATCACTCTTGGAAGAAAATGCCAATAGCGATTCGGAAACTGAAACTAGTCACCCAATTAGAAGGAAATCTAGTTTGAGAATCAAGTCAACAAAGATGCCAACTCTATCCAAGCATAAATGGCTTCAATTATTCCTTGACCGAGTCAAACATGATCTTGAAAAGATCAACTGGGAATGGCTGGGATCTAATAACTTAAATGGCCCTGAACGAAAAGCACTACGGGAACTACAGGAAGCCCCCAATTTGGTGATTAAAAGAAGTGACAAGGGTGGTAATGTGGTCCTACTCAGCGAAAAAATCTATGAGGACGAAGTACTTAGATTGCTGAGTGATAACTCGACCTATAAAAAACTGACTGGGACCCCCTTTCCCGCCCTTGTCGACACCTTGAACACTAAACTAAAACTAGCTATGGAAACAGGCCTACTCACTAATAAGGAATACTTATACCTTAAAGTAGAAAATATAACAATCCCCACATTTTATATCATTCCCAAATTGCATAAGTCTTTATCTAACCCCCCAGGGAGACCTATCGTCTCGGCCATCAAGGGTCCCCTTGAAAGAGTTGGCAAATTTGTTGACTCGATGATCAAAGACATGGTAACTAAACTACCTTCTTTTGTCCGTGACAGCAGAGATATACTTTTAAAGTTGTCCAATTTCACCCTATCTCCAAATGCCCTACTGGTGGGGATAGATGTGGAAAGTTTGTACACATCGATTCCCCACCAGTGGGGTATTCAAGCTACTAAAACTTTCTTGGACATTCATCATCCATTATTTGGAGCCCACAATGAATTCATTATAGAACTATTGGAATTCATGTTGGGCAATAATTTCTTTCAGTTTCTTGGGAAGTTCTACCAACAAATCAGAGGCACTAGTATGGGTGCCCCTTGGGCCCCGTCCTATGCCTGTCTCCATTTAGGACTTTGGGAGGAGGAGGTCGTGTACAAGTCCTCGATGTACCTTGACCACTGCGCGCTGTGGTTAAGGTACATCGACGACGTACTCGTGATATGGGAGGGCTCAGTGGAACAACTTTTGGAATTTTTATCCCTACTAAATTACAATGAAAGGAATATTCATTTAACCTATTCCTATTCTACTGATGCCCTCTCATTCCTTGATTTACAAATCACTAGATGTGGAAATAAAATAGCAACAAGCACCTTTAGAAAGGAAACAGCAGCTAATACCCTCCTCTTAGCACAGAGTCATCATCCAAAGTCGCTAATTAGGGGAATACCCACTGGACAATTTTTAAGGATCAGACGAAACTGCTCGGAGGAGGATCAATTCCTAACTGAAGCACATGAAATGTATAAAAGATTTAGGAAAAGAGGGTACTCACATAATTCTCTCAAAAAAGCTAAAAATAATGCATTTAAAACTAAACGTGAGGACCTTCTAATTACACAGAAGAATCCCCAGGAAACGGACCAATCACATTGTGATTTCCCCAGAATCATCACCAGGTTTGGCTCGCAATGGACCCAAGTCCAGGAGATCCTAAACAAACACTGGCATATCCTTAAATCGGCACCCCTCATTGCTAACATAATTAGCCCTAGACCATTACTCACGGCCAAAAGGGCACATAATTTGGGAGACACCCTGGTTCATTCAGAATATACCAGAACGATTAATAAAAACTGGCTTACTGAGAGAAAACCTCCCCCAGGCATGCATGCATGTGGACATTGTAACATATGCAAATATGTACATCACACTGATGTGTTCGCTGATCCAAGGGGTGGCAATGACTATCGAATTAAACAATTTATTAATTGCTCAACGACACGTGTCATATATATGCTCACGTGTCCTTGCAATAAAAATTACATAAGAAAAACCAAACGTCAGCTCCGAATTAGGATCAGCGAACACATCAGTGGCATTAGGAATAAAACCAAGAATAAGGATGATGACAGACCTATTCCAGTACACTTTGCTAAATTTCATGACAGCAACCCAGCAGGCCTTACATTTAAAGGGATCTATGTGCTTAATCTGCCCCCCAGAAGGGGCGATTTTGACACTATACTCCTGCAAAAGGAGAAAATGTGGACGTACTTTTTAGATTCTTTAGCCCCCAAGGGGTTAAACACTGAATGCAGTTTACAATCCTTCCTAGTAACATAAACAATGCTTCTTATTTGTGGAGATAAAATCCCTATCATAAACATTACCTCTAATTCTTCACTCTTTCCATGGCTGATTTTCCCAAAAAAACTGTTAAAGTACTCTTTTTCCTTTTACTTTTTTTCTACAGCCTCTCCGCCTTTATCTCGTAAATATCTAATATTACTATCCTAATCATGTAATTAGAATGTATGCTTTGTTTGCTGAATGACTTACACTGAGGGGCTATGGTCGACATCTAGTGGATACAAGTAGTATCTGCACTCTTTATTGCTTATTTAAACTCACCACACTTGACCCCTCCTAGCTCTGAGGAAACCAGCGTCCATTGGCTGGTGAAACGCGTCAGCGGTGTGACGTCAGCACGTCCTCGGGAGCCGCGCGCAATTTGACCTGACTCATCTTTACACGGACCTAACAGCTGATCCAATAGCTGATGTTGGTTTTTTCCTTGCAGCTACGCATCATACGGCGGCAGCGGTGCTTCGGCGGCTCCATGGTGAGGAGCAGTGAGCGACGACTCCTTACCGGCCTGCACTCCTGGTGAGCCACACAGAGGCATCTGTCCACAGAGAGACTTCAACATCCAGGACTAACATAGTCTGACGACGGACACAGTGCGGTTAATGAGATCCTTCCACCTTACTCAGCACTCCAACAAAACGTATGTCAGTTTTCTATGTTTCCTTAAATGCTGTCTCCAAGGACATTTATCCTGCTGCCTCTGTAGATGTCTGCACAATCATTCTTACTGCAATCTGGAAAGCGTTTGTAATCTATTTCATCAGCTGTGATCTAAATAACCACTGAGTGCAATGATCGTTTGAGAGATCGCTCCATCTATGGTCCAACTTTTTGATTTGTCAGATCATCCACCCACTTACATCACCTCCAAACTAGTGATATAGGACTGTTCCTGCCCTACTGGATACTCTATACTGGGAATACTTTCCATTAATCTCCAATCTATTGTGCAGGACTATCCTTAATTCAATATACCCCATATCTAGTGTGCATGATGTGTATGTGTGGGCGTGTAGCCGCGGCTCCCATTTGATTTTAAATATTCCCTGTGACAACGTTGTCCATTTTAATTTGTTTGTGATAACCGTCTGTCCATATTGCTTATATCTTCACTTTTTGATATATTAATTGGTTATATATTTTTTGGTTATTAATAAAGCTGGTTTTGTATTTGACAATAGTGCTCTCTGTTGACCTTCTTTAGAGAAACCCTCTGTTTCTCATCCCCCCTTTTTTTGCACTTTAAAAGAAGTAAAGGCAGCAGTCCATTATGCTCAGAACTGATACACGGATTTCTGACTCTGTGTCTTAATTCCTATAGAAGCAATAATTTGACAAACCAATATAAACTTGAAGCAACTTATTTAAGAGTTGCCCCTAACATTTTGGCGCCCGAACAGGGACTCACCGATGATACTACAAGAGGTGGCTGAGCTACGCTGACGGAACAAAAAGGAATAGGCATTCCGGGAACCACAGATCAAAAACCTGGCCAGGTAAGAAAAAGCTTTATTTTTCTTATATTCTGTGCTCCCCTGATTTGTGCCTATCCGTTCTGTCAGTTACGGTTCTCCTGGTTTTAAAACACCAGCCTCTGTAGTGGTGAGTCTAGAATTACTGCATATTTTGGTTTATATTGCTGGGATTATTTGTTTATTTGTTGTCTGTCTTGTCTGTCTTGTTGAGAAAGTGAATGAGCCTTGTCAAGGATGGTATGAGTTAGAAGGGGATTGCCGAACTAAGCAACGGAATGCGCCCTTACCTCGCAAGAGGACTTTGGGGGTCTGACGCTTATGCTTAACCTCACATCTAACTCATAAACCATAGACGGGTTGAGAGTATAAGCCCTGTCTGCTCCATAAAGCAGAGATAAGAGTGCATGAGAGGGATCCCAGATACGGGGAGGGAATAAGGTCTCCATAAAGTCCGGAGATCTAGTCGGATACCTGGCCACTTAAAGGAATGCTTGTATATGTTGTAGCCGCATTTTTGTATATGTTGTAGCCGCATTCTGGTTTGTTATTGGGCTAGCATATAAAGTAATTATTTGTTAGTTGGGCTAGCATATAAAGTAATTCGATTTCAGAAATCTCATTCCGGAGAGGTTTTTAGTATTCTAGCACCCTAGGAGGAAGGCAATGAGGAACTAGTGTAACTTAGCTGGTTTGTTATTGGGCTAGCATATAAAGTAATTATTCATTCTTGTATATGTTGTAGCCGCATTATATTGTACACTAAGTGTCCCACACGCTACCTAGGCAGGACTGTTAGAATGGGCCAGAGGAACACAAAACCCCGTCAGGGAATTGTGGCGCACTATACGGTGCCACAGATAATTAAAAACATCTGTGGGAAAGATGAAGCATAGGACTTAAAGGATGTCTTTCGTAAATTTAAGGTGAAAGGAGCAGCGGGTTTAGACCCGGATGTATGGAGTGAAATAGTGAGAAAAATAGTGAAAAAAAGTGAAATAAAAAAGGGACAGACAAGGAGAGGTGTTAGAGAAGCAATGGATGAGTCAGGTTCAATGCTTAATTAAGGTTTCAAATAGAGCAAAAGAAGAGGGGTGGAAATATAATCCAGACTGTGATGGTTGGGATATAGATAGAAGAACAAAAAATGTTGAAATTTTAAATAATCTTAGCTCAGCCATCCCACCCCCATATACTGACATAGAACGTAAACCACACAAGATATATCCTGTACTTGAGGGGAGAGGATGGGATTGTCAGCATTGTGGGGCACAAAAACCTCATCCAGAAACTGTAGCTCCCGTACGCACTGATACACGGATTTCTGACTCTGTGTCTTAATTCCTATAGAAGCAATAATTTGACAAAGCAATATAAACATGAAGCAACTTATTTAAGAGTTGCCCCTAACATTTTGGCGCCCGAACAGGGACTGATACACGCATTATAGCAAAGCCAGCTGCTTTCTGTAGATTTGTGACACAGTTAATGAATACACATGAAGCAACCTGGCAGGATGGGGAGGATTTATGCAGACATAAAATGACTCTGACCCTGTTTAACCAGTTTATGACTGACCTGCAGACCGAGCTGAGAGGGATGGCAATCTGGAGACAGGACACGTCAGACACATAGACTCAAGGGCCCCTTTTATTGCTAGATTAGAAGCTTTCTGTCAGGCAAAACAACAGGAGAGGGGGTCAATATCACCCATGAAACAAATGCCAGGACAGACTGTATCAGAATTTTACTTATCTATGGAAAGTATGATGGCAGATGAGGGATTGGACTTGGCCCTGCCAGTCACAATCCGAGCCTTCAATAGACAATTTATGGAGGGATTAATTCCACAGATAAGTGAGAGACTGAAAGCCTGCACACCAGAGTGGAGGGCAACTAGAGATAGAGGGACGTTGTTACAAAAAGCGCAAGGCATAGAGGCGGACTTAGCAGAAACCAAAGGGAGGAAATCTCATGCTATCAACGCACTCGGGGGTTCCCAAGAGCAAGGTAGAGGTTCCTTTCGCAAACCCCTTACCTGTCACTACTGTAACAAAATTGGTCACATCAGACGCAACTGTAGGAAAAGAATAAGGGATGAAGGAGAGGAAGGTGTTGATTCTCCAGTTAATCAGAGAAGGAACCAGCCCAGGGACAACAAAAATAGTCATATCAGGCAGCAGGGAGATGGTCCACGAGCATGACTCGCCCCGGTTTTAGAAAAATCCAAAACAACAATGCTTAAGACAAATATAACGGTTGGTAATAAGAAAATCTCTTGTTTAGTCGATACAGGAGCTTCACGCTCGTTAGTTTCTGACTCTGAACTACTCCCTGGCCAAAAATCACCTGACACTTTACTAATAACTGGATATGATGGCATTTTAGCCGACGCCCCGCTTACAAAACCTCTGAAAGTTAAAGTAGGAAACCACATGTTCCTTTCACGCTTTCTGGTATCCAGAGGAGCCCCCACTAATTTGTTAGGAGCTGACATTTTGCAGAAAATAGGAGCTAACATTACCTATCACCCAGATGGTACCGTCACATCAGCCATAGCATTCACCTACCTTGTATTCGCAAGCATTGCAAACGGTGTTGGGAGAATGGGTACCACCAGATTCCTGTGTATTGTTACAATATGTGGATGATTTATTGTTATGCTGCCCTGACAAGGAAACTTGTTTGGCCACCACCCTTAATTTGTTGCGATTTTTGGCAGAAAAAGGTTGCAAGGTTAATAAGAAAAAGTTGCAAGTGTGTCAGGAAAAAGTTATCTTTTTGGGACATTGTATATCACAGGGTACGAGACATCTCACTGAGGAAAGGGTTCAAGTGATAAAGGGAATGTTACCCCCACGGAATTTCAAACAATTGCGTATGTTTTTAGGTATTGTGTCATATTGTAGACAATGGATACCACATGCTAGCGCTTTGATGCAGCCATTATACGATTGTTTGAAAATTGTACCGTATGTGCTTACAGAAGTAGCATATGAGTCGTTTGTCACTTTGAAAAAGCTATTAATTTCTGCCCCGGCTATTGGTATACCAGATTACACCAAGATATTTAATCTGTACATTGCTGAGATCACTGGACACGCCACAGGTGTTCTGACACAGGCACATGTAAAACAAAGACCAGTTGCTTACTTTTCAGCGGCGTTAGATCCAGTGTCCAGAGGTTCACCGTCTTGTGTACGGGCGGTAGCTGCAGTGTCAATTATCATAGATAAGTCATCAGAGATTGTTCTAGACAATCCAGTTGTAGTGCATACCACACATGACATACATGCAATCTTGTCTCAGGTACAGCCCAAACACATTTCAATGGCTAGGCAATTAAGGTTACAGTGTACTTTACTCTTACCTCCAAATGTCACTTTTCAGCGCTGTACAACCTTAAATTTGGCCACCTTTTTGCCTCTTCAGTCACCAGATTTGGCAAGGGGGAATGATAGTACTAATAGTACTAGTGAGAAAAGAAATGAGGACACTGACACTCTTTTGTTTAAAGAAGTAGATGAACACGATTGTTTTCAGCTCATGGAACAGGAGACAATGGGATTCCCACATGTTACAGATACACCAATTTTAAACGCTGAGTACACCTTGTATATAGATGGTAGCAGGTTTGCTGATGACAAAGGTAAATATCACACAGGGTATGCTGTAGTGACTGATACCCGGGTGATTGAAGCACAGCCCTTACCAGCCCACATGTCAGCACAGGAAGCAGAATTAAAAACTTTAGAACAAGCCCTAGAATACTTAAAAGGACGAGAAGGGAATATTTACACTGACTCTGCCTACGCTTATGGTGTAGCGCACGATTATGGCCACATATGGAGGGCTAGAGGTTATCTGACAGCAGCAGGTACACCTGTAAAACATGGAGAAGGGATTAAGAGAGTCCTGAACAATCTTCAAAAGGTTAAATGAGTGGCCATCATGAAGATAGCGGCACACACGAGCGCAAAAACAACTGAGGCAAAAGGAAATGCATTTGCAGATTTGACTGCAAAACAGGCAGCTCTAGGGGAAGGAAGCCCTGAGACCTTAGCAGCGGTAGAGGTGAGTATCCCAGAACCAACATGGCAGCAGCTGAGTAAATTACAGGAGCAAGCAGGGGAGAGCGAGAAAGATAAGTGGGTCAGGATGGGAGCAGCACTGGACCTTGACAATGTATGGAGGGAAGGAGGCAAAATATGCCTACCTGCCTCTCTGTACCCAGCAATGGCAGCGGCAGTTCACCTACCCACACACGTCAGTTCCAATTCCATGTATAGGATTGTGAACCAAGGATGGCTCGCCCCTGGATTCAGTAGCACTGCAAGAAACTACTGTGCAGCCTGCCAAATCTGTCTCCTGAATAACCCAGGACAGAAAGTGAAAACCCCACGAAAACACCAGGTCCGGGCCCAATACCCCTTCCAGAGACTGCAAATTGATTACATACAAATGCTCAAGAGCGGCCCCTTTGAATTTGTCCTCGTGTGTATCGATTTATTCTCAGGTTGGCCCGAAAGTTATCCAGTAAAATCGGCTACAGCTAAAGCCACAGCTAAGAAACTGATCACTGAGTTAATACCTAGGTTTGGTCTTCCTGAAACCATAGAATAAGATAGGGGGACACACTTTACAGGAGAAATCATGCAGAATGTGATGACCATGTTAGAGATTCAACAAAGTTTTCACACCCCTTACCACCCACAGAGTTCAGGATCAGTGGAGAGAGTAAATGGGACAATAAAGTTAAAAATACAAAAAGCCATGCGAGAGTTAAACAAGCCTTGGCCAGAATGCCTGCCTCTGGCTTTATTCTCTATAAGGTACACTCCAACAGGAAAAACAGGATTATCCCCATACGAAATACTTTTTGGGAATGCACCTAGATTAGGTTTATACTTTCCACAGAGTATGCAATTGCAATGTGATAGTTTGACTGCATATGTGATACAATTACAACAACGTCTAACTAAGATCCACAAAAGTGTGTATTCTTCTCTTCCAGACCCTAATTCAATAACAGGTACACATACGCTGCTACCAGGGGATTATGTATATGTAAAGAAACACACCAGAAAGACATTGGAACCCAGGTTTGAAGGTCCTTACCAAGTACTCTTGACCACAGCCACCTCGGTAAAGCTGGAAGGAAAACCTACCTGGATACACGCATCACATTGCAAGAAACAACCCGAGAAAACAACATGATGAAATATCTACTTACATATTTTTTGTTGAAGATTGTTGTTTTACAAATATATGCATGGACTCCTGGTATTAATGTACTTGAAGTAGAGGAAACAACAAGTTTCGAATGGGCTATAGATGATCCTAAAGTAGCAAATGATTCAGGATATGAGATGAATAAGGATTATAATGTAGGTAATTAACACTAGAACATACCCTACAGAATAACCTTGTATCCGCAATTATTGACAAAGGTAGACTAGTACATCTTTCCTCACAGATACAACAGGATACTGCACCACATTGGTGGGATATATTTAGTGGAATGTCTTCTACAGCAACCAATACCTTTCACTGGTTGTTAAGTCCAATGGTAATTATTATTCTAATATTAATATCACTTACAATCACGAATATATGTGTATACAGGAAAATAAATAGGAAAATTAGGAGAATAGACAGGGCATACCGATAAATGTGTATTGACATCACCCTACTCCTATAAAACTCCTCTTCTTGAATTTTAAGATGTTGGTAATACCTAGGGGGATGGGTTCTACCCCTCTGACAACTCGCGGTCAGGGAAAGGACTCTGGGGAAAAACTGACTAGAACTTATTCATGAGGACCCAGGGGGAGGGAGAGGATGATGTCAAAGGGGGAAATTGATAGGGTTGAAATAATGACTTAGAGTTCCACTTAAATTGTGTACGTATCAATTGTTCTATTTAAATTGTTTGTGCTCCTTTCTTACCTGTGTACATATCAATTGTTCTATTTAAATTGTTTGTGCTTTTCTCTTCTGTGTACGTATCAATCTGTATCTAGATGGAATTTGGAACTGCTGAATAATCATTACATGTTCGCTGATAAGAAACTCTTTGTACCTTAACCTCATTTGGTAATGCCGATAAGATTACTGCTTGTAGAGCTGCCTATAAAAGGCCTTTGAAAGAAGTAAAGGCAGCAGTCCATTATGCTCAGAACTGATACACGGATTTCTGACTCTGTGTCTTAATTCCTATAGAAGCAATAATTTGACAAAGCAATATAAACTTGAAGCAACTTATTTAAGAGTTGCCCCTAACACTACATTGTAATATATAATGAAATAGTTCAACTCATCATAATGCAGAATTAGTGGGAACCCTAAGCTTGTGACTTGCCACCAGATGCAGCTTGTTACTTGCCACCATCGCTTGCCATCAGATGCAGCCTCACTTGCCACCCATAGCCTGCCACCGGATGCACTCTGTCACTTGCCACCGTTGCCTGCTGCCAGAGGCAGCGTGACACTTGCCATCCATAGCCTGCCGCCACATGCAGTGTGCCACATGCCACCTGTAATCTGCCACCAGATGCAGTGTCACTTGCCACCTGAAGCCTGCGACCAGATACAGTGTGCCACTTTCCACCCGCAGCCTGCCACCAGATACAGTGTACCACTTGCCACCCCCAGCCTGCCACTAGATACAGTGTCACTTGCAACCTGCAGCCTGCCATGAGATACAGTGTGGCAGTGTGCCACTTGCCACCCATAGCCTGCCACCAGATACAGTGTCACTTGCCACCTGCAGCCTGCCACCAGATACAGTGTTCCACTTGCCGCCCATAGCCTGCCACCAGATACAGTGTGCCACTTGTCACCCGCAGCCTGCCACCAGATACATTGTGCCACTTGCCACCCGCAGCCTGCCACCATATACAGTGTGCCACTTGCCACCGCAGCCTGCCACCAGATACAGTGTGCCACTTGACACCCGCAGCCTGCCACCAGATACAGTGTCACTTGCCACCCGCAGCCTGCCCCCAGACAGAGTAGACATGAGGGTATTGAATCCCAAACCTGCGCAGATGGTTTCTAAATAATATAAATCTGAAAGCTGCTCGTTATAGGCACAAAAGCCTGTGATTGTGTGAAAGAGATCAATATTAAATGAATGAAACAAAAAAAGTGGAGAATATGGGACTTTAAAGGTACATCATATAGAGAAGAACACAATTTATAATGTAAAAATATACAAATATTTATTTAGAAAAGACACTTCAAAAAGTAGGGAGTACAGTTTACAGTCATAGTCATAGGTATACACATATTGCCTATCACTAACAAATGAGAGTACTGTAGACACATACAAATATAGCCACGTCCAAAAAGTTTCAACATGTTTCACCAGAACGGCTTCATCAGGAAAAGGACGAGGATATTTAATTAGTAAATGTAAAAACACATCATATGTTCAACCTCATGACTGAGTTCCGGAAAGAGCGCAACTGGGAAACAAAAAAAGTGGAGAATATGGGACTTTAAAGGTACATCATATAGAGAAGAACACAATTTATAATGTAAAAATATACAAATATTTATTTAGAAAAGACACTTTAAAAAGTAGGGAGTACAGTTTACAGTCATAGTCATAGGTATACACATATTGCCTATCACTAACAAATGGGAGTACTGTAGACACATACAAATATAGCCACGTCCAAAAAGCTTCAACATGTTTCGCCGGAACGGCTTCATCAGGAAAAGGACGAGGATATTTAATTAGTAAATGTAAAAACACATGATATGTTCAACCTCATGACTGAGTTCCGGAAAGAGCACAGCTGGGAGAGTGCCCAGGGGGGCCCCAAGGGCCTGCATCCAGACGGGTCCATAAAAATGCCAGATCTCCCATAGGGAGGGATGTGTGTTTTATATTATTGAATCAGTCATATAGAGGTATGACCATACCATGATCCTATTAAGTAAAAGTAACTATATTGGGAGCTCATGTGGACGGAAATGCACAAAGGAAGACATTGATATATATCAATCAAAGACACAGAACCGAAACACCCGTCAGATAAATTCTCAGTATGTCTCACCACTGTGTGAAGGGTTGCACCCTGCCCCAACCACCACAGCTAGGGGAAACATAGAAGTGGGAAGATGCCAAAGACATGGACAGTCAAAGCACCAAAAGGGAAGCACAGGGATGGCCAGTATCGATCTAATGCCGCCGCCCGCATGAGCTCCCAGGTTCCCTGAATTTAAAACGCGCCCTATAAATGTGTTTAGTGCCAAAATTGTGCTATATCAACAAAAAAACACTTGGTGTCACTGGTGAGTGACAATGGACATTCATCAACAGAATGATATTTCCATACAATAAAGTGCAAATGCATACATCTGTGACAAATAAAAAATAAAATTGTTATGAAAGAGGTGCAATGTCCAAAAAAATCACTTGTGATTAATAGTCCAATGTCCAAAAAAGATTATGGTGATGCATATAAAGTGAAGATCTTCACGATCTGGTGACAACCAAATTAGAAGTGACTGTGTATCTTCCTCCACCAACACCTAAAACACATCCTACTCAGGTTGGGTTTAATAGTTCTGTATAACCTGTAGGTCCTCATTCTTATTACACAGAGTTCTTAATTTTTCTCTATTGCACACAGTGCCTGCATGATCTCCAGTGGCTCACACCTCTCAATTTCAATTGGTGCATAATACCTCTACATTGCACATAGTGCCTCTTTCTCTCTTTCTCTCCCAGTACTTTAGGTTATAGAAACATTCCACATGCTGTATGTTAATCTGACCACATAAGTGGGAGGCACATATACAAACTGTTGTAATTCCTACACCGGTCACCTGATTTGGATGTAAATACCCTCAAATTAACCTCTTGACATCCGGAGGCCGTCATATGACGGCCTAGACTTTCGGGGGTTATATCTGAATGATGCCTGAGGCTACAGACATCATTCAGATACAGGCATTTTCAGCCGGCGATTCCGTACACCATAAGAATGATCATAGCGGCTGTTCCGGCGCTTGATCCTTCTTACGGGCAGCGAGAGGGGACGTCCCCCCCTCCAGCCGCCCTCCGGTGCTTCTACCGACTCACCTCAGTGATTGGTGAGTCGGAGAGGGGATCCGCCGGCGCCGGATGTAGATCATAGAGATTTCCGGCGAACCAGATGGTCGCTGGAGTCTCTATGATCGTTCGGAGGCCGGGCGCGATGTTATGACGTCACGCCCGGCCTCTGCATTAAAAAAAACAGCGCCGCTTCGGCTGGGAAGCGGTGATCGTTTTTTTTTTTTTTTTCATTTTAGGCTTCCCAGCCTAGAGGTGAGATGTGGGGTCTTATTGACCCCATATCTCACTGTAAAGAAGACTGATCATGTCATATTCCTATTACAAGGGATGTTTACATTCCTTGTAATAGGAATAAAAGTGTCAAAATAAAAAATTTTAAGTAAAATTAACAAAAAAAAACCCCTGCATATGTAAGTCCCGCCCACATATGAAAACGGTGTTCAAACCACACATGTGAGGTATCGCTACGAACGTTAGAGCGAGAGCAATAATTTTGGCCCTAGACCTCCTCTGTAACTCAAAACATGTAACCAGTAAAAAATTTTAAAGCGTCTCCTATGGGGATTTTTAAGTACCAAAGTTTGGCGCCATTCCACGAGTGTGTGCAATTTTGAAGCGGAACATGTTAGGTAACTTCATCTTTCACACAATGCAAAAAAATTTGGCTAACTTTGCTGTTTTGTTTTTTTTTAAAGCATGAAACTGTTTTTTTTAAAAAAAAAAAACGCGTTTGAAAAATTGCTGCGCAAATACCGTGCAAGATAAAAAGTTGCAATGACCGCCATTGTAAACATATATAATGTTTGGGGGTTCTATGTAATTTTATAGCAAAGAAATGATGATTTTTGACATGTAGGAGCGAAGTGTCAGAATTGGCCTGGATGCGAAGTGTAAGCTGAAAGTCTGCAGTTAAAGCACATCTTGTTAGTTTCATTTCAAATCCATTGTGGTGGTGTATAGAGCCAAAAAGATTAGAATTGTGTCGATGTCCCAATATTTATGGACCTGACTGTATATATATATACAGTATCTCACAAAAGTGAGTACACCCCTCACATTTTTGTAAATATTTTACTATATCTTTTCATGTGACAACACTGAAGAAATTACACTTTGCTACAGTGTAAAGTAGTGAGTGTACAGCTTGTATAACAGTGTAAATTTGCTGTCCCCTCAAAATAACTCAACACCCAGCCATTAATGTCTAAAACGCTGGCAACAAAAGTGAGTACACCCCTAAGTGAAAATGTCCTAATTGGGCCCAATTTGGCATTTTCCCTCCCCGGTGTCATGTGACTCGTTAGTGTTACAGGTTCTAAGGTATAAATGGGGAGCAGGTGTGTTTAGTTTGGTGTTATCGTTCTCACTCTCTCATACTGGTCACTGGAAGTTCAACATGGCACCTCATTGCAGAAAACTCTCTGAGGGTCTGAAAAAATTAATTGTTACTGCACATAAAGATTGCCTAGGCTATAAGAAGATTGCCAAGACCCTGAAACTGAGCTGCAGCATGGTGGCCAAGACCATACAGCGATTTAACAGGACATGTTCCACTCAGAACAGGCCTTGCCATGGTCGACCAAAGATGTTGAGACCTTTAGTCTCAATAAGACATCAACTTTTTTTTTTTCCTTTTACCATATATAATACTGGGAGGATGCATTCTTGATCTTTGGTCACTGTTCCCTTGGTGGATACCCATTGATGTTATACATTGTGACCCCTGCCTGATTAGTCTACATCAGAAACCTTGTATGCTGATTTTTTTCCCCTTGTGTGTCAAGCTCTGTTGACTCATCAGGAGTATGCCTAGTTGGGTTCAACTAGTCTGGTGTTTGAAGTACATCTGTCACAAAGACTTCTGGTACTCACCCAGGCCACCTGGAATTGTGTCCTCAGCGGTAGCTGTCACCAAGGATCCCCACTTTTACAAGCCTGATTGACCCAGTAGGTATATGCCCACCTGGGTCCAATCTTTCTGGTAAGCCTTTACTAAGAGCGGTGGTGGATCTTCTATCAACAATTTTTTTGTGTCACGTTTGTGTGTCACCCTTTCTATGGACTATGCCTATATAATCAAGATCAACAATTTGTTTATTTTTTTGTATTTTTTTTTGCTTATTTTACTATATGTATGACTAAGCTTATACAACCAAGATTATCATTATTATTATTATTTTTCTTTATTTCACTATACGCAATTTTTATTCTTAATTGGTATCACGTTTCTATAACACTAGTAGAAATATACCGAATAGCCTTATAGACTATTTAAATACCTTCTAGCGCTGCACTTTCCCACATTTCAAGTTTTTTTCTGCAAGATTTGATCACTTGTTGTGTCAGCTGCTTATTTGGTACAACCTATTGAGGACAGCACGATATATACACATCCTTTTTTTCCCACTAAAAGAGGGCAAGTAGCCTCTGTGTCTACAGTCAACAGTGGTGGCCGTGGACATGGTGCATCCTCTGCAGGTGGCCGTGGGACACGCTTGTCCTTTTTTTCTGCTGCTGGCCATGTTATTGCCACAACATGCAGAAGAGTTGGTGGAGTGGATAACAAAGCCATTCTCATTCTCCTCATCCTCTGTCACTCAGACTCAGAGTAGTTTGCCTTACAACGCTGCTGCCAAAGTGGCCTATTCCACTGCCTCCTTGTCCACAGTCACTCCTTCCGTAGCCCCACCATCATGCACGGGGGAGTTCCCCGATTTATTTGACCACAGTGTC
Source organism: Aquarana catesbeiana (assembly GCF_042186555.1). Lineage (NCBI taxonomy): Eukaryota > Metazoa > Chordata > Amphibia > Anura > Ranidae > Aquarana > Aquarana catesbeiana. The sequence goes on from NC_133327.1 coordinate 276,296,193, forward strand.
GGTTATATGCTGCTGGAGGATGCGCATTGTTTTGAAGGTTCCGATGTTGGCTCACAGGTTGAGGAAGGGAGTAACATGAGCCTAGAGAGAGGGGGTGCCACAGAAGGACAAGAAACTGGCAATCATGTTTCCCCAGCTGCAGCATACTGCCAAGTTTGGTCCAGTTACGAGAAGGGAGGGGATGATGAGTTCACTGACTGTACTTGGGTGCCTGAGAGAAGAGAGGAGGCACAAATCCAACAAGGCAGGATGTCCACTAGGGGGCAGCTTAAGGGCAGCCACCCTATTGCATCACACCGCAGTGTGGGCCTTTTTCGACACGTGTGCAGCAGATCGTATCGTTGCTGTTTGCAACCTATGTCTGAAGCGGATAAAGCATGGCCAGAACAACAGTCGCTGCTTGACCAGACATATCGCTGCTTGACCAGACATATGACCTGCCATGCAGTCCATTGGCAACAGCACTTGAAAGACCCACATCATAGAAAAAGGCGGACTTCTCCTTGCTCCTCATCTGGGATCTCCAACCCTACTATACCTCCAGTCCTCTCAAAAACCTGCACTAAGAGGAATGAAGGTATAGCAATAGGTGTCCCAAGTACTTGCAGCCAATCTGCTAGTAATTCCCCACCAATTCATTTTAGCAGGCAAATTTCCCTACCACAGTTGCTGAACCGTAAAAATCAATTTGGTCCCAGCCATCCACATGCTCAGTGTCTAAATGCTAGCTTGGCCAAATTGCTAGCACTGCAACTACTGCCTTTTCAGCTGGTAGACTCTGCCCCCTTTTGTGAATTTGCAGAATGTGCTTTATCTCAGTGGCAGGTTCCAAAACGCTATTTCTTTTCACGGAAGGCATATGGAAGGCAATGTTTTGGCCTTATTGGACAGGGCGGTCAGCAGTAAGGTTCATATTACCGCTGACTCATGGTCCAGCAGGCATAGGCAGGGATGTTACCTTTCCTTCACGGCACACTGGGTAACTCTGCTGGCAGCTGGGAAGGATGTAGGACAGGATTCAGTGTTGTTGGAGCTTGTGCTGCCACCACACCTCCAAAATGCTAGCAGTGATTCTGCCACAGCTCTCTCCTCCACCCCCTCCTCTTCTTCTTCCTCTATGGCCCCTTCTGCAGATTTGTCCTCTGAACCAGCAGTGCTCCGTAAGTGCTCAAGGGGCTATGCAAGCAGTCAGGCTAAAAGATGCCATGCGGTGTTTGAGTTGGTCTGCCTAGGGGACAGGAAACACACTGGGGCAGAGATCCTGTCAGCTCTGCAGGGGCAGGCTCAGAGGTGGTTGACGCCATGCCAGCTTCAGCCAGGAATGGTTGTATGCAATAATGGCTCCAATCTTCTCTCCGCCCTCTAACAGGGACACTTGACCCATGTTCCATGTTTGGCACACGTTCTGAATTTGGTGGTGCAACAGTTCTTCAGCAGGTACCCAGGCTTACAAGAACTCCTGAGGCAGGTCAGAAAAGTTTGGGGTCATTTCCGCCGGTCATACAATGCCAGTGCTCGGCTGGCTGACATTCATAGGGAAAGCAACCGGCCCACCAACCGTCTCATTTGTGACATGCCCACCAGGTGGAACTCAACGTTGGCAATGCTGCAGCAGCTGCACACACAGCAGAGGGCCATCCATGAGTACCTGTGCAAGTATGACACCGGGACAGGGTCAGGGGAGCTTGGCTTCTTTTCGCCATGCCAGTGGCTACTGATCAAGGATCCATGCACTGTCCTGTCACCATTTGAGGAGGCCACAAGGATGGTGAGCAGCGACAATGCATGCATAAGTGACACTGTCCCTCTAGTCTTCCTGCTGGAGCACACGCTTTGTGGAATCATGGACAGGGCACTTGAGGCAGGACAGCGGGAGGAGAGAGGAGGACTTCCTATCCTCTCAAGGCCCCCTTTATCCAGATAGCATTCCTGCAGGCCCGCCAAACACACAGGAAAAAGAGGAGGAGGACGTATGTGGATGTAGAGGATAACACTCAGCAGCAGTCTTCAAGGGATAGTTTTCAGTCCCGGGAAACCCAAAGAGTTGTACATGGCTGGAGGAGGCAGTTATGGATCATGTGATCCTTAGTGACCCAGAGGACTCAGAATCGAATGCCTCTGCAAACGTACGCTGTATGGCCTCCCTGATTCTGCAAAGCCTGCGAAAGGACCCTAGGATTCGTGGTATCAAGGAGAGAGATCATTACTGGCTGGCAACTCTTCTTGATCCACATTACAAGGGTAAGGTTGCAGAACTCATCCTGCCTTAGTAGAGGGAGCAGAGGATGAAACATCTTCAGGAGGACTTGAAGAAAGGTTTGTGCAATGCATTTCCAGACCCTGGGAGGTTACAATTTCCTGGTGCAGGACAAAGTGTTGCTGAGGCTTTGTTCAGTCAGAGGAAGAGTGTGGAGAAGGTGGTCGGCTGACCGATGACTTTAAACAATTTTTCAGTCCTCAGCTCCAAGATTTGATCGGTTCAAGCAACCATCGCCAGTGTCTGCATTACATGGTGCAGGAATATCTAGGGGCAAGAGCAGACTTGGAGACCTTTCCAATAGGGTTACTGGGTCTTGAGGATGGACCACTGGCCAGAACTTGCTCAATATGCAATTGAGCTACTGGTCTGTCCTGCATCCAGAGTGCTTTCTGAATGCACATTCAGTGCTGTTGGAGGGTTTGTAACAATCAAAGAGAATCAGTCTTGGATCAGCAGCTATCAAGCACCTGATGCTGATGTAACTGATTGAATTTGCAATGGATCTGGGAAACCTTGATGACTACCTATACTGACTATCCTATCCTCCTCAATCTTGATGATGCTAGCCTCCAACAATATTTTTGGTTTAGGGCACCACCACCCAAGGACAAATTTTTCTGTCCCTGTTTAACAGGGGCATGTAATTAACATTTTTGATATAATATTTCACAACAGGGCCCATTCTTGCTCCCAACAAGACCATCTGTGAGGGGTTACAGTGTTGTGGCACCACCACCACCACCCAAGACCCAATTATTCTGCCACTGTTTACCAATGGCATGTAATTACAATTTTTGATATAATATTTCACAGCAGGGCCCATTCCTGCACCCAACAAGAGTATCTGTGAGGGGTTACAGTGTTGTGGCACCACCACCACCACCCAAGGCCCAATTTTTCTGCCCCTGTTTAAGAGGGGAATGTAATTACAATTTTTGATATAATATTTCACAGCAGGGCTCGTTTCTGCACCCAACAACAGTAACTGTGAGGGCTTACAGAGTTCTAGCGCCACCAAAACCAAAGGCCCAATTTTTCTGCCCCTGTTTAACAGGGCCATGTAATTACAATTTTTGATATAATATTTCACAGCAGGGCCCATTCCTGCGCCCAACAAGAGTAACTGTGTGGCGTTTCAGTGTTCTGGTACCACCAACACCTAAGGCCCAATTTTTATACTGCAGAGTATATAGGGCAGGCCGTATAGTATATATACTGCTGTTCAGAGTATATAGTGTCTGGGGGCCTGGGGGACCCACACACCATTTTTTTTTTAAATTTTGGTGCTGGGTTCCCCTTAATATTCATACCAGACCCTGGTAATGGACTGGGGGGGGGACCCATGCCGTTTTTTTCAATGATTTTCCTCTATATTGCCGGCATCCGACAATACATTACAGCCGCGAGCAGTTTTGAATTAAATTTTTTCCTTTAGAAATATCATTTTGCTGTGGTACTGTTATAAACATGGGAAAGATGTGCTACTTTACAGGCATACTAAGGACACCCCCCAGGCACGATATTTAAAGGAATATTTCATTTTTATTGTTTCACTTTAAGCATTATTAAAATCACTACTCCCGAAAAAACGTCCGTTTTTAAAACTTTTTTTGCATTGATACATGTCACCTGGGGCAGGACCCAGGCCCCCAAACACTTTTTATGGCAATAACTTACATCTAAGCCTTTAAAATTAGCACTTTTGATTTTTCACGTTTGCGTCCCATAGACTTTAACGGTGTTTGCGTGTTCACACACATTTTTTGCCTGTTCGCATGTTCTGCTGCTGCTCATCCCTAGTGGTGACCCACATTACAATCTTATTGTACAAAATCTGTATTGAAGTAACATGAAGACCTACCTTAACAGCCCTGTCAGTTTATATTCAATCAGGGAGCCTAGTACTAGAAAATTAGTAAACTAATGTAGATTGTACAATCAGATTAATGCATATGCTTTAAATCTGTGTGGAGATTAGACAGCATTTTGAGGTTTGAAAGAGAAGTGTGGGACTCAAAAATAACAAACTTACATACTCACCTGTAGATGCAGCATCGATTTGAGCTACAGCTGTCCCCTGCCAGCTGTACACCAAGAATTGAGCATTGAGACCTCAGATCACTCAGTTCTCAGGTCCTCTCTGAACACATAGCAGTGACTGTCAGTAAATGGCTCATCTCTCTGCCCCTCCAGCACACACTGGAGTGCTAGGATGTGGAGGGGTCGGAAGCAGCTAGCTAAGGATCTCAGCACCGCACTGGGAGGCTGAGCCAGCTGCCAGTTATGCATCTGGGTATATCCCAACATTATTGTCAGAACTAAGTGCACTGCTGTGACCTACAGGAGAAAATATGTCCAAAAGAGCTTTGGCCACATGGCCGGATCTAGGGGGATTCTCCACCCTGCTGACCCCTGTCATCTGCCCTGATGACCCCTGTCATCTGCTCTGTTAACCCCTGTCCTCTGCCCTGCTGACCCCTATCCTCAGCTCTACTGACTCTCTGTACACTGCCTGTCAGTGCTGGGTTCAGCCCTTCCTTCTCTGAGCTGGCTACGCAGCTGTCGGCTAATTGCCAGCTCCCATCTCTCTCCACAGTTACCCAGCTGTTGTTGATCCCGCTCGTCAGTCCTGCCTACTTAAGCCATCCAGTCCAGAGGAGATCTGCCTTCGCCTTGGTCACATCACAAGAAATTATCGCCTGCGTTCCTGTTTAAAGACTGGCTTTGCTGACATCCCTTCAGGCTACAGATCCTGCTTGCTGTTCCACTGCTTTGATCCCTGACTCCTGGCTTGGCTGACGATCCGTTGCGGTTACTGAACTTTGGCTATGTTTTGACTACGTTTGTTCGTTTTACTTTTATTATTAAACAAGTGTACTTTAACTGTACTTCTGTCTCGGTCTGATTTCATGGTTTCTGACACTGCCTTACTGCCTTTTGTACACCCCCTGCTGTGCTGACCCCTATCCTCTGCCCAGTTGATGGCCTGTACACTGCCTTACTGACTACTGAACACTCCCTTGCTGACCTTGCATCATCTGCCCTGCTTTCATCTGTACACTGTCCTGCTGACTCTCTGTACACTGCCCTGCTGCCCCTTGTCCACTGCCCTGCTGCCCCTTGTCCTCTGCCCTGCAAACCCCTGTAGACTGCTTTGATAACCCACTGCACACTGCCCTACAAACTAATATCCTCTGTACACTGCCCTACAAATGGCTGATCCTATTCTCTGCCCTGCTGACCCCCTGTACACTTTTCTACTGACTCCTACACATTTCCCTGCTGACCTCGCATGCCCTGCCCCTCTGACATTTTTTACTGCACCGCCACATCAGACAGGATATACCTGGCCCTGTTTGGCCATACTTCTACTTTAATATGAAAACGTTTTTGTTGTTTGATAACATTTCATTTTTTTTGTATTATTCAAACTAACTTTAGTGGAACAGTCCTATCGTTTGCTTTAAAGTATTTGATCAGATAAAACAAACCTTTGTCTAGCATGCTAATAAAAACCAAAGGGGTTTTCAAACCTGGGCTCTGCTTGGTTGACTGTTAGCAGGATTGTTTTTAAATTCATTAGTTGGAATTCCTGTTTTAAGAATGTAGCATATAATAAGCACTTACATTATCTCACAAAAGTGAGTACACCCCTTACATTTTTGTAAATATTTTATTATATCTTTTCATGTGACAACACTGAAGAAATTACACTTTGCTACAATGTAAAGTAGTGAGTGTACAGCTTGTAGAACAGTGTAAATTTGCTGTCCCCTTATAATAACTCAATACACAGCCATTAATGTCTAAACCACTGGCAACAAAGGTGAGTATACCCCTAAGTAAAAATGTCCAAATTGGGCCCAATTAGCCATTTTCCCTCACCGGTGTCATGTGACTCTTTAGTGTTACAAGGTCTCAGGTGAGAATGGGGAGCAGGTGTGCTAAATTTGGTGTTTTCGCTGTCACTTTCTCATACTGGTCACTGGAAGTTCAACATGGCACCTCATGGCAAAGAACTCTCTCAGGATCTGAAAAAAAAATTGTTGCTCTACATAAAGATGGCCTAGGCTATAAGAAGATTGCCAAGACCCTGAAACTGAGCTGCAGCATGGTGGACAAGACCATACAGTGGTTTAACAAAATAGGTTCCACTCAGACCAGGCTTCGCCATGGTCGACCAAAGAAGTTGAGTGCATGTGCTTAGCATCCTATTCAGAGGTTGTCTTTGGAAATAGACGTATGAGTGCTGCCAGCATTGCTGCAGAGGTTGAAGGGGTGGGGGGTCAGCCTGTCAGTGTTCACACCATATGCTGCACACTGCATCAAATTGGTCTGCATGGCTGTCATCCCAAAAAGAAGCCTCTTCTAAAGATGATGCACAAGAAAGCCGTTAAACAGTTTGCTGAAGACAAGCAGACTAAGGACATGGATTACTGGAACCATGTTCTATGGTCTGATGAGACCAAGATAAATTTATTTGGTTCAGATGGTGTCAAGCATGTGTGGTGGCAACCAGGTGAGGAGTACAAAGACAAGTGTGTCTTGCCTGCATTCAAGCATGGTGATGGGAGTGTCATGGTCTGGGGCTGCATGAGTGCTGCCGACACTGGGAAGCTACAGTTGATTGATGGAACCAAGCAGAGCATGATCCCCTCCCTTCGGAGACTGGGCCGCAGGGCAGTATTCCAGCATGATAATGACCCCAAACACACCTCCAAGATGACCAGTGCCTTGCTAAAGAAGCTGAGGGTAAAGGTGATGGACTGGCCAAGCATGGCTCCAGACCTAAAACCTATTGAGCATCTGTGGGACATCCTCAAACGGAAGGTGGAGGAGTGTAAGGTCTCTAACATCCAACAGCTCCACGATGTCGTAATGGAGGAGTGGAAGAGGACTCCAGTGGCAACCTTTAAAGCTCTGGTAAACTCCATGCCCAAGAGGGTTAAGGCAGTGCTGGAAAATAATAGTGGCCTCACAAGAGGGTTAAGACAGTGCTGGAAAATAATGGTGGCCTCACAAAATATTCACACTTTGTGCTCAATTTAGGCATTTTCACTTAGGGGTGTGTTGAGTTATTTTGAGGGGACAGCAAACTTACACTGTTATAGAAGCTGTACACTCACTACTTTACCTTGTAGCAACGTGCAATTTCTTCAGTGATGTCTCATGAAAAGATATTATAAAATATTTACAAAAATGTGAGGGGTGTACTCACTTTTGTGAGATTCTGTATATTTCCCAAACTTTCTGTTAGGGTTGTGGACAGAAGTTGTCTCAGTTCCACTATTTTATTTATTTTTATTTTTTGCAGTACTGCACACAGGTAATGCTCTAATACAAATATAGTCTGGGGTCTGAGGTGTATGATGCAAAATTCAAATAGCAACACATTCAGCCAAGTATAAGTAACTATTAATGTTTCAAATCATTGAAGAATGCTGAGGACATCTATGGGTGGAAACTGAAACTGCACCTGATAGTAATGTTTTCTGCACTAGCTTATTTATTTTAATTTATCTGATAAAACTAACAAGATATGCAGATGTTACAGAGTACCTAGACTAATACACATAACCCCCTGCCTTCAAAGAACTTGTAATTTAAAGTCATTACTATAGCCTTAGTACCCGTTTGGGCTGAATTAACTAGTGGTGTTATAATTGAACTGCAGTAATGATATATTTTACATACTTACAGTACAGTAGGCCAGCTTGGCCCAAAATAAGTATGCATGTGTGATGCCAGAACAGCCTCTCTGTAGCTATTTGCCCAAGCTAATACAGTGATGGCTGCGATCTAACAGATGCCCTGCCAAGCAGTTGCCATTTTGCATAGTAAAGAAAAGCAGGTCGCTTACTTGGCATGGCTGCCACTCAGAGAACGTCTTGCATTTTTCTCAATGAATGCAAAGCATTCCCTGATTGGATGAGGTGGAGATCATGACATTGTCACCGCTTCTTGTCCTATCAGAGAATGCTTTTCATTCATTGAGAACAATGCAAGGCGTTCTCTGAAGAACGGGCATGCCGAGCGAGCAAGCCCTTGTGAGTACTAAAAAGTAGCTAAGGGCACTTAAGTGGTTTACAGTTTACAGAGGCAGCTCAGGTATCACATATGCAAGCTGGCCCAATGTAAGTATGAGCTTTAAAAAAGAAATTCTGAAATGCAAAAAAACAAACACTTATGCCCCGTACACACGAGCGGAATTTCCGACTGAAAAAGTCAGATGGGAGCTTTTCATCATATATTCCGACCGTGTGTATGCCCCATCTGACTTTTTACGACGAAAATTCAGACGGACTTCCGACAGAACAAATTCCTATCGGGAAAACTGCTCGTTTGTATGCTGTTCTGACGTACCAAAAATGACGCATGCTCTGAAGCAAGTACGAGACATTGTATGTGTTGTACGTCACCGCATCACCGCATTCTTGAAGGTCGGAATTTGATGTGACCATGTGTATGCAAGACAGCTTGAGCGTAATTCCATCAGAATTCCGTCGGAAAAACCTTCAGAGTTTATTCCAACTGCAAAACCAGTCGTGTGTACAGGGCATTATACTCACCTAGGTGGATGCAACATGAGTCCAATGCTGCATCTGTCCACTGCCCCTTCTTAGACTGAGAACTGAGTGATCAAAGACTGCTGATCGCTCAGTTCTTGGTCTTCAGTAAGCAGAGAGCGGTGACTGTCAATCTCCAGCTCTCTGTTCTCCATCCACGGTGAGGAAATCCCTGGTTGTCACTAGGGTCACCAGAACTAATGTCCCCATTGGAAGCTATCCCCATTGTTTCTGTTCTGGTGGCAACCTAAAATTTGGGATTGTCTTTCACTTTCTCTCTCGGTGATAATGGTAAGCAGGACAAATAAAAAGGGTGAATCTTTCTAATGAGGGCACAGATAGCAATAAAAACCTGACTGTGATTTTATTTTCTCTCTACATACATTTTGGCTATAGTTATACTTCAACCAGTTACCAACCAACCCATAGCCAAATGACGGCTGCAGGGCAGTTGGATAACTCTGGGATCACGTATTATGACTTGATCCCAGAAAACGGCTCACGTGTGCGTGCCCCAGGGGCGCTGATCGCGGCCATTTACCATGTGATCGCTCCGTCAAATGACGGAGTGATCACATGTAAACAAACTGGCGTCATGTCATGACGCCAGTTCCTCTATTCTCTCTGTGTACTGATCGGTACAGAGGGGGAGGGATCGGATGGTAGCAGCACTGTGGGCTGGATGTGTAGTGCCCACAGTGCTGCTCAGTGACATGTGCAGTCACAGCCATGGATCCATTTATCCATGCTCAGCCACCCCCCCATGCTCAGCATTACCCTGCACTACTCTGCAATTCCCTGTGCAATACTCTGCAATACCCTGCAATACCCCACAATACTCTGCAATACCCTGCAAAACCCTGCAATACTCTGCAATACTCTGCAATACCCCGCAATACTCTGCAATACCCTGCAATACCCCGCAATACTCTGCAATACCCTGCAATACTCTGCAATACCTTGCAATACTCTGCAATACCCTGCAATACTCTGCAATACCCTGCAATACCCCCCAATACTCTGCAATACCCTGCAATACACTGCAATATCCCACAATACCCTGCAGTACCCTGCAATGCCCTGCAATACCCTGCAATACCCTGCCATACCCAGCCATACCCTGCCATACCCAGTCATATTCTGCCATACCCAGCCATACTCTGCAAAACCCAGCCATACCCAGCCATACTCTGCCATACCCAGCCATACTCTGCCATACTCTGCCATACCCAGCCATACTCTGCCATACCCAGCCATACTCTGCCATACCCAGCCATACTCTGCCATGCTCAGTTATACTCAGCTGTACTCGGCCTCTGTATGTGGCCAGGCTGTGGAAGTCTCACACATATGGTATCGCCGTACTCAGGAGGAGTAGGAGAATCTATTTCGGGGTGTCATTTTTGGTATGTACATGCTATGTGTTAGAAATATTGTATAAATGAACAACTTTGTGTTAAAAAAAAAAAGCGTTTTAACCACTTCCTGCCCGCCAGCCGTCATACGACGCCCTTGACTTTGTGCGGGGATATCTGAATGATGCCTGCAGCTACAGACATCATTCAGATATCAGCTTTTTCAGCCGGCGATTCCCTACACCATAAGAATGATCATAGCAGCTGTTCCACTGCTTGATCGTTCTTACAGGAGGCGAGAGGGGATGTCACCCCCCCCTCCTGCCGCCCTCCGGTGCTTCTACCGACTCACCGCTACGATCAAAGCCAGGATCGTTTTTTAATTTTTTTTATTTCAGGCTTCCCAGCCTAGAGGTGAGATGTGGGGTCTTATTGACCCCATATCTCACTGTAAAGAGGACCTGTCATGCTACATTCCTATTACAAGGATGTTTACATTCCTTGTAATAGGAATAAAAGTGATCAAAAAATTTATTTTTTGGACAAATGTGTCAAACTAATATAAATAAAGTAAAATGAACAATTAAAAAAAAAAAAAGTTTTCCCCCGTGTGTTCGCATGCAGAAGCGAACGCATACGTAAGTACCGCCCACATATGAAAACAGTGTTCAAACCACACATGTGAGGTATCGCTGCGATCGGTAGAGCGAGAGCAATAATTTTGGTTCTAGACCTCCTCTGTAACTCAAAACATGTAACCAGTAAAAAATTTTAAAGTGTCGCCTATGGGGATTTTTAAGTAGCAAAGTTTGGCACCATTCCACGAACGTGTGCAATTTTGAAGGGTGAAATGTTAGGTATCTATTTACTCGGCATAACTTCATCTTTCACATTATGCAAAAACAGTGGGCTAACTTTACTGTTTTGTTTTCTTTTTAAAGCACAAAACTGTTTTTTTTCCAAAAAAAAGCTTTCGAAAAATTGCTGCGCAAATACCATGCGAGATAAAAAGTTTCAACAACCACCATTGTATTCTCTAGGGTCTTTACTAAAAAAAAACATATATAATGTTCTGGGGTTCTATGTAATTTTATAGCAAATAAATGATGTTTACATGTAGGAGAGAAATGTCAGAATTGGCCTGGGCACTCCAGAACGCCTGAAGGTGCTCCGTGTATGTTGGGCCTCTGTATGTGTAAAAGTCTCACACATGTGGTATTGCCGTACTTGGGAGTAATAGCAGAATGTGTTTTGGGGTGTAATTTGTGGTATGCATATGCTGTGTGTGAGAAATAACCTGCTAATATGACAATTTTGTGAAAAACAACAAAAAAGAAAAAAAAAATCTTGATTTTGCAAAGAATTGTGGGAAATGACAACTTAAAAAAACTCATCATGTATCTTTCTAAATACCTTGGAATGTCTTCTTTCCAAAAAGGGGTCATTTGGGGGGTATTTGTACTTTTCTGGCATGTTAGGGTTTCAAGAATTTAGATAGGCCGTCAGTACTTCAGGTGTGATCAATTTTCAGATATTGGCACCATAGCTTTTGGACTCTATAACGTTCACAAAGACCAAATAATATCCACCGATTTGGGTTATTTTTACCAAAGATATGTAGCGGTATAAATTTTGGCCAAAATATATGAAGAAAAATTACTCATTTGCTAAATTTTATAACACAAACGAAGAAAAATGCATTTTTTTACAGAATTTTCAGTCTTTTTTCTTTTATAGCGCAAAAAATAAAGAACCCAGCGGTGATTAAATACCACCAAAAGAAAGCTCTATTTGTGTGAAAAAAAGGACAAAAATTTCATATAGGTACAATGTTGCATGACTGAGTAATTGTCATTCAAAATGTGAGAGCACCGAAAGCTGAAAATTGGTCTGGTTATTAAGGTTTAAGTGCCCAGTGGTCAAGTGGTTAATGTCCATGCTACTCTAAAGTGCTATGTATGTTAGGGTCACAAGTAATCGAGGACAGGTATCAGGGGAGCTGTCACCATAGTCAGTACTATACTAGGGACCAGTGCTGTAGATAGAAGTTGCCAGAAAAGAGGGGGCAACAGTGCAGGGAATTCATATTTAATCTGAATTATCCAGATAACTAGAAGTACATGTCCAGTATTGGCATTCCTTGACATTCCTTGATATGTTAAATGCTGAACATTCCGCAGCAAGCTTGGATCTTCCATGCAGTGGAGTCTGTGACACTGGCAGTGGGGCATGCAAGTATAAATAGTTTTTTTTCGCAGGGATGCTATTTTCAAATTATTTTTAAAACAGCCATCGAATTGATTTAACTTGTCAGTTTTTATTGTTAGGCATACAGAAATTATTTCAGAGTGCTGCAGCTCAAGTTGTCAAGGCATTTAACCTACAGCAACATTTATAAAAGCTTAAGAAATTATGCTTGCTACCCACAGAAAGCAAAGGAGACCTGTAAAAAGTGACATTCCCAAAGACTCCTCCAGTGCATCTGATATCAACTCTTTTGGACCTTAGGCTTCACAGGAGTTTAGAATAAATGTCAAGATAGCCTCTCTAAACCTAATGATAGTGTTATTATTACATTTGCAAAGCTGTTCTATGTTTTGCATCAAAAGCTTTTCCAATGGGGCCCCTTTCCCATACCCACAGCCCCATAGCGGCAGTATGGCCTGTTTTGGCTATAGTTACACCACCATCTGGAAGTAAACTATTTTTCTTAACTGGAGTGCAACTCCTATAGGAGCCGCTGAGTTAGATGGGTCCTCTGTTCTTTGCTTTGACCTTCCCAAGGGCCTCAGCCCCTCTGATACCCCAGGTTGAGTGTAAATCAAGTAAACACAGTAAAACACAGCTATTACATCTCATCGTCTAATGATATAGTACTACAGAAACTAAACGAGTTAGCAAAGGTAGTCTCAATGTGTCATTATCCAGTAACATTGAAAACCAAGCAAATACAAGTAAGCTGACAACTACTGTAGCACAGTGCAGCATAGATGATGACTAGCCATGTGGTCTAACTTTAAGAGGCATGGGCCGCCCAGACCAGCAATGCAATGCCGTAGTAATGCCATCAAAAATGTGACAGCAAGCAGCAGTGAGACTTGATTTACCAATACAGGGGCTATACTGCCAATATGCACTAAAGATTGTGGTGCTAGGCCTAAACCAACTGGGTAGTCATGGTTGGTTAAGTTTGAACAATATAAACAAAATAGAGGATTGTAAAGGAAACTGGTAAGGCAAATATTAGGGGCAGTCCTTAAAGTTAATCTTCCACAGGCTTACGTTGAGGACCTTTAAGTGAGCGTTGGTGCACTTAAGATAGTCCTTCAACCCTGTGAGCAGTAAGATGACAACAGATGCAGCTCAGTTCAATGCAGGGTAGAAGAGAAGTGAGCCATGGGTAAGAACTAATGATATAGTATGATCACAACCCTGAGTTGGTAATGATGTGGTATTTGCTTAGGTGACAGAACACCAGATTGCTATGGCTGGATGCAGATTGGGTGCTATGATTTTCTATTGCTAACAATAACCTCTCACCAACTCCCTGATGTGATGATAGGTTTTGCAGTGGAAGGGGCCCCTTCAGGTGGGTTTCAGTGTGGCTGTAGCTTGAACAGCAGATTCAGAGGGTCTGGTGAAAGGCCACCCCACAAGGAGACCTGGACTGGCAGGATTGTTGATAACCAGCAGTCTCCTCTCCACCACCAGGCTTTCTTGGGCTACTTTGTTTCCTCCACCGACACAGACAGATCTCAATGCTTGGACTCCCACAGCACCAAGAAGAGTGTGTTTTCCCAGGCTATTCAAATAAAGCTCTCTCTGACTCCTCCTGCTTGCACATGGTCTTGTGGAACCTGGAGTTCAGAAAGCTGGCTAAGTCAATGCATTGGTGTGGCCTCGGACTACAATTCCCAGAGCGACAGGTGTGCCACTGGACTTGCATCTCCCCCTGCTGGCCGAAGGAGTGTTATACAGTTCAAAATGAACAACATAAAAGGGGGGGGGGGGGGGGTGTAGTAAATACTCCTTCTTCATATTGTCATAGTCCAACATCTGGCTACATAAAAAATTTCATTGTGAAAAAGAAACAATAATTATATGTAACCTGATAAGTAAACTGATTATTATCTATAGATGTTACATTCTCCTCTCAAGTTATATTTTTTTCTGGCCTTTGATACCTCTGTTATCTACACCTGATTTTTTTCATTTTCTTTTGCACCCCTTTATCCACCTGTTTTCAAGTGTGAAGGCTCAGAAAGACAGTCATAAATTGGCCTTATTCTGGGCGCCTTGTTATGACATGCAGGAATAACATGCTGTCTTTATATCATGGCTGGTGTAAGTAGTGTAGCAAGGTCTCTTCTAATGAGGGCCTCCAAGGCAAAAGATAGCTGACATCCTTCAATATGTAGTGGGTTGTGAGGCATAATGGGCGAAAAGATGGTGAAAGTCATTGGCCGCCAGACACATATGTAAAAGAGGTTTTATTTCTTTTGACAGTCCTTTTTGTATTTTGGGGGGAAAGAGGGTTAGGGTCAGGACATCCTTAAGTAGTTTTAGATTCAATTGGCAAACTCCGAGACTTCAATAGGAAGACAGCTGTGCAGGGAAAGGCCCCGTGAAAGGCGTCACTTCTGCACATGCAGGAATGCTGTCCCCTATGGTAACAGTCTTTAACAGTTCCTAACTCAAACGTAACAGTCCTTTCAGCTCCACTACAACTGCCTCTTGGAGTTCTTCAACACTGAGCTCCCGGTCTCTCACTAGACCCTCTGATTCAATGACTCTGAATCCCTTGAGCTCCTCCAAGGTTTGCGGTGGTCTCCCCTCAAGTGTCATCCATGCTTCCCTGCTGGGTCCCTAGCTTGGCACTGCAGATACTTCTCAAGCTTCATCCATTCACCCCTGGCTTGATCACCGCCTGAAGTTTCCCAATTCTCCACCGCACCCTTTCAGTGAGAATGTGGTTGTGGTACTTGCTTCAGTTACTCACTGTGGTCCCTGGTAAAGTTGGATGGTCCCTTTGTGGCAACAGCTTCCCTTCTACCTCCGACCACTGACAGGTTCTCTGGGCGGCAGAACTGTCACTTCTGGTTGGACTGCAAGCCGCAATCCCAACCCTGTGCTGCTCTCTTTACTTCTGGATAGGCCCTCACACAGCCTAGCAGCCTGATGCCCAATCTCTGCCCGTGCCAGACGTCCAGGTGGCACAGAATGCAGATCATCTGACTCCACCCAAATATATAGGTGCTCCCAGCAGGCCAAGGGATTCAAGAAAACCCCTGCCCATTGGCTGAGATACCCCATTTACCCATAACCTGACCTTAGGTTGGCCTTCTCATATTTAGTACCACCAAGTACCCGGCCACCTAGTGGTAGAACAGAAAAGTGCAACAAGACCAAACTTAGGGAGAAATCAATGGATCTCTATCAATCAACCAGGATAACTACTTCTGGCAAGTAAATTTGTGAGGCGCTCCCTGCCCAAACTACAGGGTGCTACATCAGTGTTTGAATTAATCACTTCATTGTCTGATGGCATATCTACTCCTATCTCCTCTTGATCTGATCCAAGATTTCTAGCATTACACGTGACATTTTATTCACCCTTACTGTGGGGCTAGAGGTGGGGTAGATGGTGCATTTCTGCCTTTCCACTTTAAAAGATCCCTTTGCTGGCAAATTATGCTGTGTCAGTCTTAAATCTAGTACAGGGTCCATCTAAGTGCTTGCTGTTTTAGTTCTCCCATTTTGTATCATCCCATAAGTGTGTACTGTTGTAATTATAGCTAGACTTTTCAATTCCACTGTACTTTCATACTATGAGCCTGCTTCAATCATAAACACACAGTGAGGTTAAGTAGTAGCATTCTTTTTTTGCCATAGGCACCATATTACTTTCTGAATTATAAAAATAGTAAATTCCCCAAACTGCCTTTCATTTAAGGCAGTGCATCCATGAGGAAGAACTCTTGTTTGAAGCTAATGAATTGGGACAGAGATGCTGTAGACCTAGACATGATGCCTTCAGGCGTTCTTCCAATAATAAGTACAGTAAAACCTTGGATTGTGAGCATAATTCGTTCCGGAAACATGCTTGTAATCCAAAGCACTTGTATATCAAAGCAAATTTCCCCATAAGAAATACTGGAAACTCATATGATTCATTCCACAACCATTTATTCATAAGTCATTCAGTTTATAGTCCATATAAAAATATTAAAGCAATGTGATAGGTTGTGTAACCATAAAATGTCCATCCACAAATGGCAGCCTCCACAAGGGGATTAGAAGCAAAATCCAGCAGGAGCTACAGAGTATAGAAGAGAAGAGAGGTGCCTCTAAGTGTAGCAATATGGTTAAATTTAATGAAGGTACAACATTTAGCAACTCACATGGTTGATGATTAAAAGAGGCACATCTAAGTATGCAGGCATCCAGGGTAAAGCTGTCCATGTAGACCTTCACCGCTGTCAGTCTGCAATCGTGACCAGGAAGACTACCCTGCAGTAGAGCGATTTGAAAAGCAAGTGTCAGGAAAGGTTTCACCTGCTGGTGGCACTGCAGCTTCCAGACCTATGAGCTGCAGTTCTGGTGTCCACCAGTGGGTAGATCTCGGCAGTCAGGAGCTGACATCTCCTGCAATCAGGCATAACCTAATACGGATTGCAGGAAGCATACTTAAACCTGGTGATCACTTGCACTCGTTGCCTTGGTATTGTTTCCTTGTGCCCTGACCTGCGTTTGCGAATCCTGTGTCCCTGTATCCTGAACCCTGTATCCGGAATCCTGAAACCTGTATCCTGTGTTCTTGAACCCTGCATCCGTTCTTGGACGCCTGTCCTGCAGCCTGATCCCTTCCGCCTGCTCTCTCTGTCCCTTGTTACCCCCTCCCTGTCGTGTCTTGCTCCCAGCTCTATCTGATTGACCACCCATGTATGACCCTGGCTTGTTACAGTTACGATTACAGTATATTCCACATCTGTATATAGATTAAGTTTTGGTATTCAGTTGTTGTGTGTCACTGTGGTTGGTTGCTGGTTAGTTTACTTTTTATCATATTGGAGGTGCGTTTACTTTTGTTTATTTACTCTTCTTTTAATAAATCATATTATTTATACTTTACGTGTGTTTGGTTCATGCTATTGCAGTCCACACATTTCTGGTCACACCGGTCCCTGACATAATACCGAAGCCATCCCTGACCAGAAGTGGCTGCACAGAGGAGCCTTCTTGGTTCTGCTGTTTGTGCTAAAATGCATCCGGAAGAGGTTGTCTATTTTTCTTTACTATTGACAGGGGATAATGAGTGTTGCCGTCAGATATTGAAGGAGTGGGCCAGAGATCAGCTTTTAGAATGTATCCATCTTGCTCATTCTCCAGTTGATAAGGGCAGTATGCTGTTTGAAGATGTTCAGCCTTTGATTCAGGTGTGTGCAGAGCTAGCCATGTCCAGTACTCCGAAAGGTAGTGATGACTTTTCTCCCCCCTTCAGTATGGCTCAGGTGGAATCTCTGGTGTGGTTATTGGAGGATGAAGCAGCTTATTTCTTTGAGCATTATTCAGCATGTTCCCAACAGGTGGTAGTGGAGTGTAATAATGCAGTGAAGTCTCTTGTCAGACAGACAGCATGTAAACTGAATTTTGTTCAACCTTTACTACAGGCATGGTCAACCCATTCCTGCTGCCAGACACCTGCTTGCTCAAATGTTTCTCTCCCCATCACCCACAACAACCACAGTCTCAGCCCAATATTCCCTGCTACCAACTAAGTATCAGTACCCTTTTTCCACTTGCTGCACCTACCCTGCCTTTAACCCATCTGCCTCTTCTCTGATGCCTGCAAAAATCCCACAAAAACCCCCCTTAGCCACTGCTCCCTCTTTTTTACCATACTCCAGCTCTTCTGTCCCATCAACTTCACCCCCTACCTACAGCCCTGCAGTCACTTACAGAACTTCAGTGGCTAAACCTAAAAAGAAACTGAAGTTTTTCCCAACCCATACAATACTGCCATTATCCCAGCCTGCCTCCACGTGAGCCGATCTGCGCCAGCCTGCCTCCACGCGAGCCGATCTGCGCCAGCCTGCCTCCACGCGAGCCGATCTGCTCCAGCCTGTCTCCACACGAGCCGATCTGCTCCAGCCTGCCTCCACGCGAGCCGATCTGCTCCAGCCTGCCTCCACGCAGGCCAATGGGGTTAGACTAGCCTCTGATGGTCCTGAACCTAATGACCCACTTGACTTTGCTAATCCTCGGCCTGCTGTCCAGCCTGATGTTCAGGTGCCTGCTGTCGAGCCTGATGTTCAGGTGCCCGCTGTCCAGCCTGATGTTTAGGTGCCCACTGTCCAGCCTGATGTTCAGGTGCCTCTGCCTACTTTCCAGCCTGATGTTCCGGTGTCCACTGTCCAGCCTGATGTTCCGGTGCCCGCTGTCCAGCCTGATGTTCCAGTGTCCGCTGCCCTGCCTGCTGTTCTGGTGCCTGATGTCCAGCTTGATGATCCGATGCTTAACTTGATGATCCCATTCCTGATACCCAGCCTGATGATTCAGTTCCTGATGATCCGGTTCTGCCCATTGCCCAGCTTAATGGGCCTCTGCCCGCTGCCCAGCTTGATGTACCTCTGCCCACTGCCCAGCTTGATGTGCCTCTGCCCGCTGCCCAGCTTGATGTGTCTCTGCCCGCTGCCCAGCCTTATGATCCAATGCCTGTTGATCCAATGCCTGCTTTCCAGCCCGCCGCTGATGATCCTATGACCAAAGATCAGCTTGTTAATGACCCGCTACTTACCGCCCAGCTGGGTTCTACTGACTTTGTGCCTACTGCTCAGTTAGCGCTTATTCACTCTATGCCTACTGCCCAGCTGGATTGTCCTGCAGAGAGTAGAATTCCATCTGCCATTGGGTCTGATACTCCTGAGTCTTTGGGCGCCTGGTATGGGTTACCTGTTTTGCTTAAGATTCTTTTTCTAGTTGCCTTGGTTGGGTCCCTCTCACAGTATGTTGTTGCAATGGCGCCAAAGCCTGGTGGTCCGGAAATACCTCTTACAATTGGTAGCTATGTCTGCCTTCGCGACCTTGGTAGTGGTGAGCTCCTGGGGAGTTGCAGAGCACCATTTGTGCCTTGCCACGACCCGGATGCAATTTCCACAATTCCAGGTGTATTAGGGGACCTGTGTTTGGTATCCAGTGCCCTGGGGAACCTAGATGGCCGCCGAAGTGTGGAACAAGTCCTGGAGATCAGGAAAGCTACATAATTGTGACCAGACATTCCGGTGTCAGAATTGTGGTATTGTCACTTGACTCCAGGAATAAGTTTGTGAATGACCCATGGTACCCCAGTATTGGGATGCCTAAAGTTTTAAGGGTTCAAAGGTCCTATGCTTCTAAGAATCTGACTGACAGGATACCTAGCCAGTGGCCTAGCCCCAGTGGTGGGGTACCTAGTCAGTTACCGGACCCAGGCGGTGGAACAACCAGTTTCTGTTTGGCTCTCGGCAGCAAGGCTTTTTATTTCGGACCCTGCACTCCTTGGACTTTTTTGGCTAGGACTGGTTGGAGCATCCGGTGGTCGCTCCTTCGAGGGGGGGGTACTGTTAGGAAAGGTTTTACCTGTTGGTGGCACTGCAGCTCCCAGACCTATGGGCTGCAGTTCTGGTGTCCACCAGCGGGTGGATCTCGGCAGTCAGGAGCTGACATCCCCTGCAATCGGGCATCATCTGATACGGATTGCAGGAAGTAAACTTACACCTTGTGATCACTTGCACTTGTTGCCTTGGTATTGTTTCCTTGTGCCAGACATCCTAACCTGCAAAAACTCATTTCAGGGAGGTGGCAAACTCATTTCAGGGAGGTGGCGCTTCGCACTGGCAAACGCCACCCCCCTTCTCCCCCCCGCGGCAAAATATTATTTAAATCACTTTCTCAATATTTTTTCGCAGTGCTTCTGGGGAAGTGGGTGGTGGGTGGGTGGCAGTGGATGGTGTCAGTAGTTTTTTTTACTTTTAATAATTTATTTTTTTACATTTTAATTTGTTTTTAATTTTTTTCACAATGCTTTTTTTTATTTTTTTACACTTTTTTGGAATTTTTTTTACAATATTTTATTTTTTATTTTTGAGGGGCTTTTGTGAGATGTCAGGGGTCTAAACAGACCCCTGACATCTCCCCTTTGAGACAGACAAAGGGACTGATGACACATTCCCCAGTCCCTTTCTCAGCACTAAAGATGAATGAACAGGAGACAGAGGCTCCTTTCCATTCATAAACTATGTTTACTCTGCTCAGTAATCACAGGACACAGGAGCAATCTCGCTCACTGTGTCCAATTACTAGTTTCCCCCACAGCCAGGGGGAGAGGAGAGGAGGGGAGTTGGTTGTGGGGGACGGAGAAGGACACAGAGGGGAACAGGGGAGGAGTACACAGAGAAGCTGGGGATGATTGGTGCGCAGCAGGAGGGACAGCCGCCGCACTGATCATTCCCGGGAGATGGGGAGGCACTTGCTGGTGTGCGGGAGCCACCGCAGAAATGCGGGAGTCTCCGGCACCTTCCGGGAGACTTGAGATGTCTGTTGTGCTCTGACCTGCATTTGCGAATCCTGTATCCGGAATCCTGAAACCTGTATCCTGAACCCTGTATCCTGTGTTCTTGAACCCTGCATCCGTTCCTGGACCCCTGTCCTGCAGCCTGATCCCTTCTGCCTGCTTTCTCTGTCCCTTGTTACCCCCTCCATGTCCTGTCTTGCTCCCAGCTCTATCTGATTGACCTACCGTGTATAACCCTGGCTTGTTACAGTTACGATTATATTCCACATCTGTATATAGATTTAGTTTTGGTATTCAGTTGTTGTGTGTCACTGTGGTTGGTTGCTGGTTAGTTTACTTTTCGTTTAATAAACCATATTAATTATACTTTACATGTGTTTGGTTCACTCTATTGCAGTCCACACATTTCTGGTCACACTGGTCCCTGACAGCGAGGCTTAAAGTGCTTGTGGAGCGCAGCGTGTAAGGGATGACGTCGATAGTGGTGTGGACGGTCTATGTGGACAGCTTTATCCCGGATGTGAAAAACAAACCCCTGCGTTAAGGTACTAATTAGTGATTAGGCCTGCCGCTGCTGTACATGACATAAGTCAAAACATGGAAAAAAAGGGTATAAGTACCACAGCGCTGACAGCCTGAATAAATACAATAAAGTGCAAAACCTGTAGTGCATACAAAATTAAGTGCAAAGATAATTAAAAAAAAAAACCCCAAAAATATATCAAGCATGTAGCCAATGAAAGCTTAAAAAACACGTGCAAATATGTATAAACTTCTAATTGGAAGGTTCCTTTCACAGGGGCCTTCCACAGGTGCTGCTGTGCTAGAAATAGTGCAAATCAATGTTAAGCATGTGACCAGTGAAAGTCCAAAAAAGACGTGCACATAAACATATAGCAGTTCTTAGTTGATAAGATCCTTTCCCAAGTTCCTTTCAAAAGTGCTGCTGTTCTAAAAAAACATATGATGTTGTAAACAGGTTCATACGGGATCCACACCCCCCCCTTATGGTTGAATTCACCAGATCCAATGGACCCCCATGCAGTACTGCGTTGCGGGTCAGGTAGGCTTATTATGGTGAGCGGGCTGATGAAAAACGCCAACTCCTGGGTGGAATGCTTCCTGGGGTGCTTTCAGGCACAAACATATGGAGAAAGAGCCCGCATAGTAAAGTACGTCTTGTTTAATTCATTAAAGGATCACTAAAGATATATATATATATATTTTTTATACTTACATGTTATACTTACCTCCACTGTGCAGCTCGTTTTGCACAGAGTGGCCCCGAACCTGGTCTTCTGGGGTCCCTCAGCGGCTGTCTCGGCTCTAAACACCTTCATGCGAGCTCCCTCACATGGTGTTGAGCGCTTGCAGGCGCGCTCCCGTGATACAGCCAGAGGCCATAGCCGCTCACTGAATCACTCGGCCCCGCCCCGGCGCGCCGTGTCATTGGATATGATTGACAGCAGCGCGAGCCAATGGCTGCGCTGCTTTCAATCCATCCACTCTAACCAATTAACGACCAGGCTGAGCAGCGAAGAGGATGTCGGGGGTGAGCACGGGACTTTCGAGAGGTCAGGTAAGTAAAACGGGGGGGATGGGGGGGGGGGGGCGTATTGTCAGATTTTTTTTACATAGAATGCATTAAGGTGAAAAAACTTTTACCTTTACAACCCCTTTAAAATCAATCTTTACAAGGTTCCAAGGTGGAGGGCAAACGGATGAACATCAATTACCAGTCCATTAATCAATAGGTTCTCTCACAACCTAACTGCAACTGAACGGGCATCGGACGTGGTGACCTGCATGCTTTGGCCAATCACAGCGCGCTCTGCTGTGAGAGCCATAATTGGCCAAAGGCAGGGTGCCTTTAGCCAATCATGGCTTAGGGGCCCCACACTATATAATGCTGCTTACATGGTGCCCGTATATAGTGTTATGAATGAGAGAAGCTAGCTAGAGGCAGGTTAGTTAGTGGCGTGCAGGCAGTTTAGTATATACATACATTCATTGCTGGAGGTGCCGGAACTGCATTCCCCCCATGTTCCTGCTGAAAAAAAGCCCTGCTGCACTGTATTTATAGTCTACACTGAATGCAGAGTATGTATATATATATATATATATATATATATATATATATATACATATATATATATAAATATATATACAGTGGGGACAAAAAGTATTCAGACCCCCTTAAATTTTTCACTCGTTGTTATATTGCAGCCATTTGTTAAAATCATTTAAGTTAATTTTTTTCCTCATTAATGTACACACAGCACCCCATATTGACAGAAAAGCACAGAATTGTTGACATTTTTGCAGATTTATTAAAAAGAAAAACTGAAATATCACATGGTCCTAAGTATTCAGATCCTTTGCTGTGACACTCATATATTTAACTTAGGTGCTGTCCATTTCTTCTGATCATCCTTGAGATGGTTCAACACCTTCATTTGAGTCCAGCTATGTTTGATTATACTGATTGGACTTGATTAGGAAAACCACACACCTGTCTATATAAGACCTTACAGCTCACAGTGCATGTCAGAGCAAATGAGAATCGTGAGGTCAAAGGAACTGCCTGAAGAGCTCAGAGACAGAATTGTGGCAAGGCACAGATCTGTCCAAGGTTACAAAAAAAATTCTGCTGCACTTAAGGTTCCTAAGAGCACAGTGGCCTCCATAATCCTTAAATGGAAGATGTTTGGGATGACCAGAACTCTTCCTAGAGCTGGCCGCCCGGCCAAACTGAGCTATCGGGGAGAAGAGCCTAGGTGAGAGAGGTAAAGAACCCAAGATCACTGTGGCTGAGCTCCAGAGATGCAGTCGGGAGATGGGAGAAAGTTGTAGAAAGTCAACCATCTTCAGCCCTCCACCAGTCGGGGCTTTATAGCAGAGTGGCCCGACGGAAGCCTCTCCTCAGTGCAAGACACATGAAAGCCTGCATGGAGTTTGCTAAAAAACACTTGAAGGACTCCAAGATGGTGAGAAATAAGATTCTTTGGTCTGATGAGACCAAGATAGACATTTTTGTCCTTAATTCTAAGCGTTAAGTGTGGAGAAAACCAGGCACTGCTCATCACCTGTCCAATACAGTCCCAACAGTGAAGCATGGTGGTGGCAGCATCATGCTGTGGGGTGTTTTTTAGCTGCAGGGACAGGACGACTGGTTACAATCGAGGGAAAGATGAATACGGCCAAGTACAGGGATATCATGGACGAAAACCTTCTCCAGAGTGCTCAGGACCTCAGACTGGGCAGAAGGTTTACCTTCCAACAAGACAATGACCCTAAGTACACAGCTAAAATAACGAAGGAGTGGCTTCACAACAACTGTTCTTGAATGGCCCAGCCAGAGCCTAGACTTAAACCCAATTGAGCACCTCTGGAGAGACCTAAAAATGGCTGTACACCAACGTTTACCATCCAACCTGACAGAACTGGAGAGGATCTGCAAGGAGGAATGGTAGAGGATCCCCAGATCCATGTGTGAAAAACTTGTTGCATCTTTCCCAAAAAGACTCATGGCTGTATTAGATCAAAAGGGTGCTTCTACTAAATACTGAGCAAAGGGTCTGAATACTTAGGACCATGTGATATTTTAGTTTTTCTTTTTTAATAAATCTGCAAAAATGCCAACAAGTCTGTATTTTTTTGTTAATATGGGGTGTTGTGTGTACATTAATGAGGAAAAAAATGAACTTAAATGATTTTAGCAAATGGCTGAAATATAACAAAGAGTGAAAAAATTAAGGGGGTCTGAATACTTTCTGTCCCCACTGTATATATATATATATATATATATATATATATATATATATATATATATATATATATATATATATATATACCATGTAATATATATATGTATACATACTCTGCATTCAGCAGGAACATGGGGAGAATGCAGTTCCGGCATCTCCAGCAATGAATGTATGTAATGGCAAGGAGCACTGGGGTGGGCTGGAGGGTCTAATGATGCTGGCTGCTGGGAGATCTATTGTCACTGGTGGGGATCTATTGTTGTGTGGAGGTCTCTTGTTGCTGGGTAGATCTATTGTTGCTAGTGGGGGGGGTTATGTTTTTAGGGGGGAGCAATTGTTGCTGGGAGGGATCTACTGTTGAGGGAGAGGTCTATTGTTTCTGCCTCCTGGAGGGTCTATTGATGCAGTCTGCTGGGACATCTGTTTTTGTTGCCGGAGGTCTATTGTTGCTGGGGTGGTATTTTGTTGTGTGGGGGCTCTATTTTTGCTGGGGTGAGGTTTTTCATTGCTGGAGGGGGCTCTACTGTTGCTGGGGTAGGGTCTATTGTTACTCACTGCAGGGGATCTATTTTACTGTCTTTCTTTGTTATTAATTATTCTGTGCAAATCACTTAGTAGCAAAAATGATACTTATTCTCTAAAATGGTCGGTGCAGGGAGGCTGGTGGGAGGTGGAACCAAGGAACGGTGCTCAGGGGTGGGTAGGGAGGAGAAACGAAGGGTGAAGGTCAGAGTTCCTGCACCTATTCTCTGAGAAAAAAAAAATATATATATATTTACAGTGCAGGCAGTGTAGTGTGTGTGTGTATATATATATACAGTATCTCGCAAAAGTGAGTACACCCCTCACATTTTTGTAAATTTTTTATTATATCTTTTCATGTGACAACACTGAAGAAATGACACTTTGCTACAATGTAAAGTAGTGAGTGTACAGCTTGTATAACAGTGTAAATTTGCTGTCCCCTCAAAATACCTCAACACACAGTCAATAATGTCTAAACTGCAGGCAACAAAAGTGAGTATACTCCTAAGTGAAAATGTCGAAATTGGGCCCAATTAGCCATTTTCCCTCCCTGGTGTCATGTGACTCGTTAGTGTTAAGCCCCATACACACGATAGGACTTTGTACAAACTTTCCCTTGGATTTTTGTACAAAGGACGTTGGCCATAAGTTTTGTATTGCATACAGACGGCAGCACTTTTCCAGCCAACTTTCACCAAATCACGTGGTTTTTCAGCTCTTTACCACCACCCTTTGGTCAACTTCTGTATTGTTGTCTGATATTGTGTCAATCTCGCCGCTTTAATTGCGAGATTGACACCTTGCGAGCCGGGTTCACACTGGTGCGGGGATCCGACTCGGATCCCCGCCAATACCAGGCACTGTGTTTGGTATGAATCTTGAGGGGGGAACTCCACACCAAATTTTAAATAAAAAACTGGCATGGGTTCCCCTCCAGGGGCATACCAGGCCCTTAGATCTGGTATGGATTTTAAGGGGAACCCCTACCCCCCAAAATCCATATCAGACCCTTATCTGAGCATGCAGCCCGGCCGGTCAGGAAAGGGGGTGGGGACGAGCGAGCGCGCCCCCCCCCTCCTGAACCGTACCAAGCCGCATGCCCTCAACATGGGGGGTGGGTGCTTTGGTTGGTTGTCGGGGTCTGCGAGCGGGGGGCTTATCGGAATCTGTGATCCCCTTTAATAAGGGGGCCCCCAGATCCCGGCCCCCCACCCTATGTGAATGAGTATGGGGTACATCGTACCCCTACCCATTCACCTAGGGAAAAAAACACAGTACATAGGTTTTTAAAGTAATTTATTAGGCAGCTCCGGGGGTCTTCTTCCGACTTCAAGGGTCTCTCCGGCGTCTTCTCCCGGTGTCCGGTTCTTCTGCCGGGCTCCTCCGCTATCTTCTGCTCTTTTGCTGCTCTTTTGCTAGCGGTGGCCCGGACTTCTGCATTGTCTTCTCCCCTCTTCTCTTCTTCCGATGTTGACCCGACGCTCTCTCCAGCTGGAATGCTCTCTGAGCGCTCTGCTATGACTTATATAGGCGGTGACCCCGCCCCCTATGACATCCCAGTCCCGGGGCATGGCTGGGACCAATGGCCAGGGTTGTCGGGAAGAGGCCCTTGTCCTCATCAACATGGGGACAAGGTGCTTTGGGGTGGGGGGGCTGCAGGGCGCCACCCTCCCCCAAAGCACCAATTCCCCATGTTGAGGGCATGCGGCCCTCACTCGTCCCCACCCCCTTTCCTGACCGGCCGGGCTGCGTGCTCGGATAAGGGTCTGGTATGGATTTGGGAGGGACCCCCACGCCGTTTTTTGGCGTAGGGGGGTTCCCCTTAAAATCCATACCAGACCTAAGGGCCTGGTATGCCCACAGAGGGGAATTCCCTCTCACGCTGGCTGCAATAGAAAAATGTGTTTTTCCTATTGCAGCCAGCGCGAGATGTACAGTACCTGGTCGCCGAGAATCAGCGCGATGGGTTCGCGCTGGAAACGTTCTCGCGGCCGTGTACTGTAGTTTGTACAAAAGTCCGATGCTTTTGTGTACACACGATCAGACTTTGCTCCATTGGACTTTTGTTGCCGGAAAGTTTGTGCGTTCGCACAGCCAACAAAAGTCAGATGGAAACAGAAAAAGTTTGTCCGATGGAGCGTACGCACAGTCGGATGTTGCTCCAAAACAGCTAATTTGCATGTTTGTTGTCAAAAAGTCCGATTGTGTGTTCGGGCCTTTATAAGGTCTCAGGTGTGAACGGGGAGCAGGTGTGTTAAATTTGGTGTTATCGCTCTCACTCTCTCATACTGGTCACTGGCACCTCATGGCAAAGAACTCTGAGGATCTGAAATAAAGAATTGTTGCTCTACATAAAGATGGCCTAGGCTATAAGAAGATTGCCAAGACCCTGAAACTGAGCTGCAGCATGGTGGCCAAGACCATACAGCGGTTTAACAGGACAGGTTCCACTCAGAACAGGCCTCGCCATGGTCGTCCAAAGAAGTTGAGTGCACATGCTCAGCGTCATATTCAGAGGTTGTCTTTGGGAAATAGACGTATGAGTGCTGCCAGTATTGCTGTAGAGGTTGAAGGGGGGGGGGGGGGGGTCAGCCTGTCAGTGCTCAGACCATACGCTGCACACTGCATCAAATTGGTCTGCATGGCTATCGTCCCAAAAGGAAGCCTCTTCTAAAGATGATGCACAAGAAAGCCTGCAAACAGTTTGCTGAAGACAAGCAGACTAAGGACATGGATTACTGGAACCATGTCGTGTGGTCTGATGAGACCAAGATAAACTTATTTGGTTCAGATGGTGTCAAGCGTGTTTGGCGGCAACCAGGTGAGGAGTACAAAGAGAAGTGTGTCTTGCCTACAGTCAATGCATGGTGGTGGGAGTGTCATGGTCCGGGGCTGCATGAGTGCTGCCGGCACTGGGGAGCTACAGTTCATTGAGGGAACCATGAATGCCAACATGTACTGAGACATACTGAAGCAGAGCATGATCCCCTCCCTTTGGAGGCTGGGCTGCTGGGCAGTATTCCAAAATGATAACGATCCCAAACACACCTCCAAGACCACCACAGCCTTTCTAAAGAAGCTGAGGGTAAAGGTGATGGACTGGCCAAGCATGAGTCCGGCATCCGTGTCTTTGGACGCAAATGCTGAACTCGGGAGCTCTTCTCCTAGGTGGTTATCTCATGCGTGGAGGAGCTGCCGTGGGACCCCAGAAATGGACGATCCCGGCCACTCTGTGCAAAACGAGCTGCACAGTGGAGATAAGTATGATATGTTTGTTATTTAAAAACAAAACAAAAAACAAGCCTTTACAATCACTATGTGCATTATTAAAATCACTGCTCCTGAAAAAAGTTTTTTTGCATTAATACATGTCTCCTGGGGCAGTACCCAGGTCCCCAAAAACTCTTTTTATGGCAATAACTTGCATATAAGCCTTTAAAATGAACACTTTTGATTTTTCACATTCGTGTCCCGTAAACTTTAATGGTGTTCGCATGTTCGCAAAAATGTTTTGCCTGTTCGCGGTGTTCTGGTGCGAACCGTATGGGGGGTGTTCGGCTCATCCCTACTGTTCAGTTTTATAGGATGTTCTGGAAATTTTATAGCTAGGCAACTATTATTTTCATATTGATTAGTGGTTCCAAATTAATAATAACTACTGCAGTAGGAACAGACACAAAAAAATACACCCCTTCCAAATAACTTCTGTTTATTTGGTGCAATTTAAGTTTTTTTATACACATGATTACATAGGTATCACATTAACATATAAATTGTACTTGTAACAAGGGGTGTTACATAGGCAGGCTAATTACTAATCAGGTCTCAAAGGAATGCAAACATGTAATCAAAACATTATTAGTGCCGTGTGCACAGTGAGGGCAGTGTGCAATGCGGCGTATTCTTAAACTATTGCTAGCTTTTTTGTTGAAATGCTTCTCGATATTATATCTAGATATACAATGTTGTCTTGCACTCAGATAAACAATGGCATAGTAAGTCTCCTCTCTTAATTTCTTACTTTCTTTAGAAGACAAGGAGATTTACAGTCTTCTGGCACTTACTATGGGATCTAAGAGGGGGCAGGCAGCCTCAGATCATTATAATAGCAGTGGGCAACATTTTAGAGTACATGTGACGGCATGTTCCATGCTTCATTTCCAAGATCTGTTTTATATTATTAAATTTTCATTGAGCTGCAATAAAGTTGTAAAACATGTTGGCCTCCCTACTCATCTGAATGTTGAGTTGATACAGCACAGCAGGGACGAGGAAAGCACAATTTTTTAAAAATCAAACCTTGCAGTACAATGCAAGGCCCACCTATAATATTCGATCCTCTTCTTCCTATAACAATCATGTACAAAATTTACAGTAAAATAATAAGTTAGATCGCACACTGATAGCGTGTGTTTTCTGCATTGTTGGCCATGACGTTGCCTCTCTTCCTGAAAGATTCCTGGGGAACGCAGAGCCTAAATCTCACAAAAAGGTGCTCCAGTCCATTGTATGAGTGTATTATCACAAGATTTTGGGCATACATCCAGAGAAGATGGCACTGATGTGCTTCTGTTACTGGTCTAAAGATTTTTATTTTGTGATAAATGTTGCACTTGTATTCTGTCTGAAATTTTCTTCCAAAAGCATCCTATTGTGGTAAGTGATTCAAAGGGGAAACTAGCTTTTCCTAAAGTATGCTTTCATTAGTAGTGCTGTGTCATCATAGAGACAGGAGAATAAACTCCAAACTCATTCAAATGAACCAGTAAGATCCAAGTTTCAATAATTATTGTTTAACAGTTCTAAGAAAAGTGTTCCTTATCCTATGCCTATAACATTGATAGCCACTAGGTGGCAGCTGAACCAGCATTTAATGAATCTGTAATATTAGGTAATGTTACGTTTAGGTAAATGTTTTCTTATGTTAGTGTATGATTTCAAAATTATGTTTTACATTTTTAAATAGCATCTTTATTTTAAAAGTAAACGTTTAATATAGAGGAAATTATGACACTGCTGTCATAGAGTGCTTTCTTTGTTTTTGTTTAACCACATCTGGCCCAAGCCTCTTTTTGAAATTTGTTGTTTACAAGTTAAAATCAGTTTTTTTTTTTTTGCTAGAAAATTACTTAGAACCCCCACACATTATATATATTTTTTTCAGGCACCCTAGAGAATAAAATGGCAGTCATTGCAATACTTTGTCACCCCATATTTGCGCAGCAGTCTTACAAGCGCAATTTTTGGGGAAAAAGTACACTTTTTTTAATTAAAAAATAAGATAACAGTAACGTTAGCCCAATTTTTTTCTATACTGTGAAAGATAATGTTACACCAAATAAACTGACACCCAACATGTCACGCTTCAAAATTGCACCCGCTCGTGGAATGGTGACAAACTTTGGCACATAAAAATCTCCATTGGCGACATTTAAAAATTTCTACAGGTTACCAGTTTTGAGTTACAGAGAAGGCCTAGTGCTAGAACTATTGCTCTCGCTCTAATGATCGTGGTTATAACTCACATGTGTGGTTTGAACACCGTTTTTATATGCGAACACAGCTTACGTATGCACTTGCTTCTGCGCGTGAGCTCAGCGGGACGGGGCGCTTTTTTTTAATTAAAATTTTTTATTATTTCATCATCCAATGTTATGGCGCCAAGTGGGGGCCATCTTTCCCTCACTTCTCATCCAGTCTCACAGGCGAGAGGACCCCTTTGTCTCCTCCGCTACCGGCAGCTTCGGTAAGCGGCGGAGATGGCCAAGGCGTGGCAGGAGGGGGGGGGACCTCTGCCACTGCCGATGAAAGTGATATAGTGGCAAATCCGCTGCAGAGACCACTTTTATCTGAAAGCCAGCAGCCCCCCGTTTAAGAGGATACTGGGGTTATGGCAGCTATCTGCTACCATAACAACGGTATTCCACTTCAAAGTACCGATGTATAACGACGGCGGCTGGTTGTTAAGTGGTTAAAGCAATAACACCCTGGGTGAAGGACAATACTGGTTGTCATGGTTTAATCATGGTGTTTTTTGGACACATATCTGTATACATTCCATGTTTATGTACAAATGTTTTTATATACTCTGTTGAATAAATATTATCTTTTCCATTTATTTACAATTTTTTTCATACTCTTTCACATAAGTGCCTTTAAAGTCCACCTTAGGGGTATTCAGTCTGTTTCTAACAATTTTCAGATGTGGCACTATTGAGAGGATATATTCACCGATTCCATTTCTATACCCAAGGAAGATGAGGACCGGTGGTGCACCTAGAACAGAGTGGATGTGGTTACTTTACACTGAATATTAGGAATGACTTAGTAGAGTTCTCTATCTACTTCCACTACACAGCTTTCATGCAACACCTCAAGCAACAGAAGTCTATCCCAGACTTCCATGCAGCTTCCAGTGCAGCCGTTGTACAGTTTCTAATACGGTGCAGGCTCAGTCATTTGCCTTCCAATACAGCTGCCAAAGCGGCCTATTCCACCGGCTACTTGTCCACAGTCACTCCTTCCATAGCCCCACCATCATGCACGGACGAGTCCCCAGAATTATTCGACCACAGTGTTGGGTACATGTTCCTGGAGGATGCGCAGCGATTTGATGGCTCTGATGTTGGTTCTCAGGTTGAGGAAGGGAGTAAAGTGAGCCTAGAGAGAGGGGGTGCCACAGAAGGACAAGAAACTGGCAGTCATGTTCCCCGAGCTCCCCGAGCTGTGTTTGAGAGAAGAGAGGAGGAGGAAGCACAACTCCAACGAGGCAGGATGTCCTCTAGGGGGCAGCCACCCTATTAAATCACACCGCAGAGCTCCATAGATGCAGGGCGCTGCTGACTCCCCGCTGACTTTTAAAAGTTCCTTGGTGGGGGCCTTTTTCGACACGTGCAGCAGATCGCACCATTACTGTTTGCAACCTATGTCTGAAATGGCTCAAGCGTGGCCAGAACAGCAGCCGCTTGGGCACCACATGCTTGACCAGACATATGACGACCTGCCATGCAGTCCGTTGGCAACAGCACTTGAAAGACCCACATCATAAAAAAAGGCGGACTTCTCCTTGCTCCTCATCTGGGATCTCCAACCCTACTATTCCTCCACTCCTCTCAAAAACCTGCAATGAGAGGAATGAAGGTATAGCAATAAGTGCCCCAAGTACTTGCAGCCAATCTGCTAGCCGTACACCACCAATTGATTTTAGCAGGCAAATTTCCCTACCCCAGTTGCTGAACCGTAAAAATAAATTTGGTCCCAGCCATCCACATGCTCAGTGTCTAAATGCTAGCTTGGCCAAATTGCTAGCACTGCAACTGCTGCCTTTTCAGCTGGTAGACTCTGACCCCTTTCGTGAATTTGTGGAATGTGCTGCACTTCAGTGCAGGTTCCAAAACACTATTTCTTTTCATGGAAGGCCATTCCGGCTCTCTACCGGCATGTGGAAGACAATGTTTTGGCCTTGTTGGACAGGACGGTCAGCAGTAAGGTTCATATTACCGCTAACTCGTGGTTTAGCAGGCATGGGCAGGCACGTTACCTTTCCTTCACGGCGCACTGGGTAACTGCTGGCAGCTGGGAAACATGCAGGACAGGGTTCAGTGTTGTTGGAGCTTGTTCCGCCACCATGACTCCAAAATGCTAGCGGTGATTCTGCCACAGCTCTCTCCTCCACCCCCTCCTCTTGTTCTTTCTCTATGGCCTCTTCTGCAGATTTGTCCTCTGAACCAGCGGTGCTCCGTAAGTGCTCAAGGGGCTACGCAAGCAAAAGATGCCATGCGGTGCTTGAGTTGATCTGCCTAGGGGACAGGAGCCACACTGGGGCAGAGATTCTGTCAGCTCTGCAGAAGGCACCAACCTTCTCTCTGCTCTCCAACAGGGACACTTGACCCATGTTCCATGCTTGGCACACGTCCTGAATTTGGTGGTGCAGCGGTTCTTGAGCAGGTATGCAGGCTTACAAGATCTCCTGAGGCAGGCCAGAAAAGTCTGTGGTCTTTTCCTCCGGTCATACAATGCCACTGCTTGGCTGGCTGACATTCAAAGGAAATGCAACCTGCCCACCAACCGCCTCATTTGTGACATGCCCACCAGGTGGAACTCAACATTCGCAATGCTGCAGCGGCTGCACACACAACAAAGGCCATCAATGAGTACCTGTGCGAGTATGGCACCAGGACAGGGTCAGGAGAGCTTGGCTTCTTTTTGCCATGCCAGTGGCTACTGATCAAGGATGCATGCACTGTCCTGTCACCATTTGAGGGGGCCACAAGGATGGTGAGCAGCGACAATACATGCATCAGTGACACTGTCCCTTTAGTCTTCCTGCTTGAGCACACGCTTTGTGGAATCATGGATAGGGCACTTGAGGCAGAACAGTGAAAGGAAGAGGACTTCATTTCCTCTCAAGGCCCCCTTTATCCAGATAGCATTCCTGTGGACCAGCCAAACACACAGGAAGAAGAGGAGGAGGAGGATTGTGTCAGCATGGATGTAGAGGATAGCACTCAGCAGCACTCTTCAAGGAATGGTTTTCAGTCCCCAGAAACCCAAGAAGTTGTACGTGGCTGGGAGGAGGTAGTTACGGATAATGGGATCCTTAGTGACCCAGAGGACTCAGAATCGAATGCCTCTGCAAACTTAAGCTGCATGGCTCCCTGATTCTCCAAAGCCTGCGAAAGGACCCTAGGATTTGTGGTATCAAGGAGAGGGATCATTACTGGCTGGCAACCCTTCTTGATCCACGTTACAAGGGTAAAGTTGCAGGACTCATTCTGCCTTCGCAGAGGGAGCAGAGGATGAAACATCTTCAGGAGGCCTTCAAGGAAGGTTTGTGTAACGCATTTCCAGACCTTGGGAGGTTACCATTTCCTGGTGCTGAACAACGTGTTGATGAGGTTTCGTTCAGTCAGAGGAAGAGCAGTGGTGAAGGTGGCTGGCTGACTGATGCCTTTAAACAATTTTTTAGTCCTCAGCGCCAAGGTCTTATCGGTTCAAGCAACCATCGCCAGCGTCTGCATTATATGGTGCAGGAATATCTAGGGGCAAGAGCAGACTTGGAGACCTTTCCAACAGAGCATCCACTGGGTTACTGGGTCTTGAGGATGGACCACTGGCCAGAACTTGCTCAATATGCAATTGAGCTACTGGCCTGTCCTTCATCCAGTGTGCTTTCTGAACGCACATTCAGCGCTGCTGGAGGGCTTGTAACGGATCAAAGAGTGCACCTGTCCACAGACTCTGTTGATAGGCTCACATTCATAAAAATTGAATCAGTCTTGTATCAGTAGCTATCAAGCACCTGATGCTAATGTAACTGATTGAATTTGCTATGCATCCAGGATCTCTTGAAGACTGCTTATGCTGACTATCCTATTCCTCCTCAATCTTGATAATGCTAGCTTCCAACAATTTTTTTGGTTTAGGGCACCACCACCCAAGGCCCAATGTTTCTGTCCCTGTTTAACAGGGGCATGTAATTACAATTTTTAATACAATATTTCATAGCAGGGCCCGTTCCTGCGCCCAACAAGAGTAACTGTGAGGGCTTACAGTGTTCTGGCGCCACCAAAACCAAAGGCCCAATTTTTCTGCCCCTGTTTAACAGGAGCATGTCATTACTATTTTTGAAATAGTTAAGCAGGGCCTGTTCCTGCACCCAACAAGAGTAACTGTTAGGGGTTACAGTGTTCTGGCGCCACCAAAACCAAAGGCCCAATATTTCTGCCTCTGTTTAACAGGGGCATGTAATTACAATTTTTGATATAATATTTCACAGCAGGACCCGTTCCTGCGCCCAACAAGAGTAACTGTGAGGGCTTACAGTGTTCTGGCGCCACCAAAACCAAAGGCCCAATTTTTCTGCCCCTGTTTAACAGGGCCATGTAATTACTATTTTTGAAATAATAGTTAAGCAGGGCCCGTTCCTGCGTCCAATAAGAGTAACTGTGAGGGGTTACAGTGTGCTGGCGCCACCAAAACCAAAGGCCCAATTTTTCTGCCCCTGTTAAACAGGGCCATGTAATTAAAATTTCTGATATATAATTTCACAGCAGGGCCCGTTCCTGCCCCAGCAAGAGTAACTGTGAGGGGTTACAGTGTTTTGGTACCACCAACACCTAAGGCCCAGTTTTTTGGCAGAGTATATAGGGCAGGCCGGTAGTATATATACTGCCCCCACGCCATTTTTTTTAAAATTTTGGTGTGGGGTTCCCCTTAATATCCATACCAGACCTAAAGGGCCTGGTATGGATTTTGGGGGATATCCATTTTTTTTTGGTATTATTGGTATTTTTATATATATTACCAGGATCTGACAATACATTACAGCAGTTTTAAATTACATTTTTTCCTTAAGAAATGTAATTTTAAAATGAGCACTTTTGATTTTTCGCATTCGTGTCCCATAGACTTTAACGGGTTTTATGTGTTTGGCGCATCCCTATTTACAATCTCTTTTCCACATTAACAGGGGCATGTAATTACAATCCACATTTTCACAGCTCTTACTGTGAAGAAACCTTTCTGTATTTTGAGATTAAATCTTTTTTCCTCTAGACGTGCCCTCTTGTCCTCTGTGATGACCTTAAAGTAAACAACTCAACAGCAAGTTCACTATATGAACTTCTTATGTATTTATACATGTTGATCATATCCCCCTTAATCTCCTCTTCTCAAGAGAGAATAAATTCAGTTCCTCTAATCTTTCCTCATAGCTGAGCTCCTCAATGCCTCTTATCAGTTTGGTTGCCCTTCTCTGCACTTTCTCCAGTTCCCTGGTATCCTTTTTGAGAACTGGTGCCTAAAACTGAACTGCATATTCCAGATGAGGTCTTACTAATGATTTGTACAGGGGCAAAATTATTAGACATGTGCAATTCGCTTAGTTACAAATTAGTTTTTTACCGAATTTCCACAAATTCGTTAATTCAGGAATATCCGAATTAACGAAAACACGTTTAACAAATTTTTCCGAATATACGTAAATTAGAATATTCAATGATTCAGAAATTCTAAAATTCGAAATTCGAAATTCTGGAAATTCTAAAATTCGAAAATTCGAAATTCGAAATTCCGAAAATTCTAAAATTCTGAAATTCGAAATTCAAAAATCCGGAAATTCAAAAATCTGGAAATTCAAAAATCCGGAAATTCAAAAATCCGGAAATTCAAAAATTCAAAAATTCGAAATCCAAAAATCCAGAAATTCAAAAATTCAAAAACCGGAAAATTTGAAAATCTGAAATAACTAATAATAACTTAACTATTACTAACTATTAAATTATAGGTATTGGAATTCCCTTTCAAATTTGGCTGTTAGTGAACGTAATGAATACAAATTTATCCGAAGTTATGAATTATCCAAAATAACGAATGCCGCATCTAAACGAATGGAACGTAACAAATTAATATTAAGGAACAATAAAAATAATATTAATAAAAACTGTATTATTTATTATTAATTCATTCTGTTCCATTTGTTTAGATGCGGCATTCGTTATTTTGGATAATTCGTAACTTCGGATAAATTCATTTTTTCGTTATGTTCACTAACAGCCAAATTTGAAAGGAAATTCCAATACCCATAATTTAATAGTTAGTTATTATTTAGAATTTTCGGATTTTCTTTCCTATTTTCGGATTTTCAAATTTTCGAATTTCTGAATTTTCAAATTTCAAATTTACGAATTTTCGGATTTACAAATTTCCATCATAACAAATGACCTGAAAACAAAAAAAATAAATTAATGAAACCAAAATGAACACATTTTTCGGCAGTGCACATCTAAAAATGATATCTCTCTCTGGAGTCTATACCTCTCTCAATACAAGAAATAATTTTGTTTGCTTTAGAAAGCACAGCTTGGTATTGCATGCCATTATTAAGCTTATGACCTACCAGAACACCCAGATCCTTCTCCACCATTGATTCCCCCAGTTGTACTCCCTCTAGTATGTATGATGCTTACATATTCTTAGCCCCAAAGTGCATAACTTTACATTTATGGTCAAAGCCCTTCAACCGGGATGGATGTGAACCACATAAACACGCCGTAAGACTTACAACATGAAATGGACCTGAAGTTTTCCCTGGTCTGCTGGTTGGTATACCAAAAAAGGTGGCAAAAACATTCAGGTAGGGGTGTAAGCTCTTTATTGGTTTAGTGCTACTGAGCAAGTTTGGTAAATGCTTGCAACATTTCTATCTGAGGATTCGGGATGTACCAAGCAAAGCAGGCAGATTTCCACCCACCTAATCTCTTGATGATATGGGCTGGAACCCCATGCTGGGATGCTGCCGAGGATGCTCGAATGTTCAGAGTACCAACTGGGGTCGAGGCCTAGCTTGCGCAGGAGGATCCTGACGTGCTTGATGAACTGGCAGCCACTCAAGGGGTTGGTCGGGAAAGGTAGTAGGGGCTAGAGTTCAATTGCCTTGGTAGGAGCGACAGTAGGCGGTCGAGTATGGCTACAGGGCACCAGATGTTTGTCTTGAAAAGATGGATGTCGACCCCAGATCCAGATTACTGGGTTTTGGACACTGCGAGGTGGAGAATTAAATTATCTTGGAAGCAAACCAGGTGACGTCTACACAGTACCTGGCCGGCAGGGCTATTACAGGTAAACTCGCTAGGTTGCAAAAAACCGTAGTAGGCCAGGTAGATGGCACTTGATCGACCAAGCTGGGATGAAGACCAAATGGGGAACGAGAGAGGATGGTCGACTGAAATGTCTCTGAAAATGGTACTCATGATGGGCAAGCGTTTAGAGTTGGTTACGGGCCGTTGCTTCTGAATGCAGGATGGCTCGGATCGCATGGGTTGCGAACAAGGACAGCTTTGCTGGGATCTTGTAAGGCCAGGTAGTGTTGGATGCTGGCTAAGTATAGTCTGATGTTGTATGATAGAGCCAATTGAGGCAATATGAAATGAAAGCTAGTATGTGCTTAGTGTTGGTTAACATTGCCGCGGGGCAGAATGCCAGAAACTTGCAGAAGGCGTTCCAAGCTGTGTGGTAGGCCTTGAGTGTGTTGTGGGATAAGGATTGATTAATGAGCTGGGTTGCGCTGTGAAGGTGCTGCTTTAATCCAATGTCAGTTGAGACCAAGGTGGGATAAGAGATGATGTTGGGTCGGCTCCGGGTTTCTGCTGAAAAAATGAAATGAAGTTAAAACGGGACAGTGCGTTTGCTGTGACGTTGTACTTGCCCGGAATGAATGTGCAGTGGACATTGAACTGATGCTGCAGGGATAATTGTACCAGTCTGCGTAAGAAGGACATAATAGGGAGCGACTTGGACCTGCCCTTATTGATGATATCGGCAGTGGCCTGGTTGTCGGTGGCGAAGGCCACCGTTTGTCCAGTCCAGTTATGGCCCCAGACTTGAGCAGCTGCCACGATCGGGTATAGTTCGAACAATGAGGAAGACCGGATAAACCCGGGGATTAGGAGTATCTCTGGAGGCCATGGTCCTGCAAACCAATGATGACCAAAATAAAAAAAAAGTGAAGCCTGTGGAGGCTGCGGCATCCGTTACTACCTGCGGTGATAGAGGCGATACTGACGGTATGAACATGGATATGCCATTCCAACCAGTAAGGAACTCATCCCACATAGACAAATCCGCTACTGCTGCTGTGTCTAATCTAAGGATTTGATCAGGGTCCTGTGTCTGTGAGAGGAAGACTAAGAGGCGTGAAAAAAAAGATCGTCCCTGGGGTATGATTCTCACTGCAAAGTTGAGCATCCCTAAGAGGGATTGAAGCTGCTTCTTAGTACACCCCTGTGCATGGGTAAAGTCATGAAGAACCGACCTGATGCGGGTCAGTTTGTCGGGGGGGAAGACTGGCCTGCATGGAGTGAGTACCCAGGTTGACCTCGAGGAAGGTGATAGAGTGTGCTTGGCCTTCCACTTTGTGTTCTGCAAATGGCACACTGAGATTCCCAAACACCACTCTTAACCTATCTAGGTCTACTGAGGGCACGCCGGGCTGTTCAATTAGCAGGAACTCATCCAGGTAATAAATGACCCTCTGGCACTGGGCTTGGTGCAACAGGATCCAGGTGAGGGACTGTGTGAAGGCGTCAACGAGCCACGGGCTCTTTGACACCTTTCCATTTAATGCCGTGACTCTTGCCATTTAATGCCGTGCCAGCACCAGACGGACGGTTGGATGGGTAGAAGCTTAAATGTGTCTGATATGTCGGCTTTAGAGAGCCAGGCACCTGTACCTACTGATAATGGCCTGAATCACCATGTCTACTGAAGCATATTTCAGGGAGAATTCCTCTGAAGGAATTAGGGAATTCAAACTCGGGATGTGGGAAGAATGAGGCTCAGACAGGTCGTACACCAAGCAAATTTTATGAGGAAAACTTGCCCTTGACAAGCCCAATAGGGCTAACGCTCCAGATGTTGAAAGGGGGCTGAGTGAAGGGGCCGATGATGAAGTCAAGTTCGGCCTGTAACAGCTGGTCTATGGCCAGTTCGTCGGTGGCCGCTAAGCGGAGGTCAGTGGGGCAGTGTGATGAGGCCGGTATGGAATCCTGCTGTAAATACTTCGATAAGGAAGGTGGCTAGTGAGGGAGTGGGGTGTGAGGCAAGGTAAATCCTCAGCCATAGGACGCCTACTCTGCCTAGTCAGGACGTTTTCTGCTGCTTGACCTGGCATAGGGCTTTAGGATGTGCTCTATGACATATGATACAGACATGGAGCAGCCAGGATTGGCTGTAGATGCACGATCCAAAATTAAAGTTATTACAGATGAATGCTCCCCCTACTGAGAGAACGGGACGTCCGAACTTGTCCACCTGGGGCATCTGAACTGGAGCCGACAAGCCCTGAGCTGTACACTGGTGGAGGGAAGATCGAGAGGACATCTAACTGCTATGTTGGTGCACCAGGTAGCGGTGTGGATGGAGGACTGGCAGAGCGGTGAGGGTAGACCGCCAAAGTGGCGGCAGAACAACTCTGTGTCCATGAGGCTCCTGCTTAGAACTGTGTGAGCCTGTCTGCCGCTTTGGCCGAGAATGAACGGTCGTAATCATAAAATGAGAACCCCCCCCTGTATTTATAGCCCAGGTCAACCACGGTGTGGAGATATAAGTCTAGCTCTTGCCTCCTGCTGGGGCTAGCTGAACACAGAACATCCCTCACCATCCCAAAGGTCAACACAAACTCTGCAATAGTACATTTGCGGTTGAGCCTGGGGTCTTTAGCCTTGAGGACCACTGATACGTCCCCCCAGGCATAAGATTTATTCTCCAGATCATGAACAGAAATGAGGAGGGAAGCAAGGTTGATGTGCTTGCCGTCCAAAATGTCCTTCTTGATGCTGGCTTGGACTAAGTGGGCTGGGAAGATAGTAGAACTCCTCCCTGTCGTACCTGCAGGAGGGGGTGTCCAGGACTGCGAGTGAGTCAGGGATGGCCGCAGCCGCGCGCCCCTCCAAGACTGTCACTCTGGCTTGAACGTCAGTGACTACGGTGGACAATGATGACACCATGGTGTGAAGCTGAGAAATGACCGAGGACATGGACTGAAGAGACGCCTGCTGGGTGCTGGGCCCATCTGTCGCTGGTGGCGGGAAGAGGAGCCTGAAGAGCTCAGCTTTCCTGGCTGTAGCATGGAAGGGCACGCCCCAGCTCCACTGTTAACTTGGGGATGGTCCATCCCCTGAGGGACTGCACGCTGCCACTCTCTGAAACCAAAGAGGGCGACAGAGGGACAGATGTGAGGTCTTCGTTGCCGGCCTGTGACATGGCTCTGGCTGACTTGTGCCCTAGTTGCAAAGTCCTGGTCTTTAAGGTCGAAAGCTCAGTCGACCGGAATCAGTAGTGGGGGTGACATGAAAGTCCAGGGTTTTTTTTTGTGTCATATATATATAGATCGCACAGGTGAGTCGGGAGAAGGACCGGAGGGTGGCGGGAAGGGGGGATGTTCCCTTCCACTACCTGTAAGAATGATCAAGCAGCTGAACTGCCGCTATGATTGTTCTTACGGTGCACGGAATCGCCGGTGAAAAAAAAATTATATCTGGATGATGCCTGTAGCTGCAGGCATTATCCAGATATCCCCACTCAAAGTACATGACGTCATATGACGTACTGCTGTCAGGAAGTGGTTAATCAAGTCTTGACAAATTTGCTTTGAATCTAGGAGCCAGCTAAAAAGTTAGAAGCCAGTTTTTTTTTAACTAACAAATCTTACGGGTGGAACATGTAACATGTTCCTGAAGGTGAACTTATCCTTTGAAGTGGATGTAAACCCACTCATGAAATCTGACCTGGGCACATACAGTATCTCACAAAACTGAGTACACCCCTCACATTTTTGTAAATATTTTATTATATCTTTTCATGTGACAACACTGAATAAATGACACTGTGCTACAATGTAAAGTAGTGAATGTACAGCTTGTATAACAGTGTAAATTTGCTGTCCCCTCAAAATAACTCAACACACAGCCATTAATGTCTAAACCGCTGGCAACAAAAGTGAGTACACCCCAGTAAAAATGTCCAAATTGGGCCCAAAGTGTCAATATTTTGTGTGGCCACCATTATTTTCAGGTACTGCATAACCCTCTTGGGCACGGAGTTTACCAAAGCTTCACAGGTTGCCACTGGAGTTCTCTTCCACTCCTCCATGATGACATCATGGAGCTGGTGGATGTTGGAGACCTTGCGCTCCTCCATCTTCTGTTTGAGGATGCTCCACAGATGCTCAATAGGGTTTAGGTCTGGAGACATGCTTGGCCAGTCCATCACCTTTACCCTCAGCTTCTTTAGCAAGGCAGTGGTCATCTTGGAGGTGTGTTTGGGATCGTTATCATGTTGGAATACTGCCCTGTGGCCAGTCTCCGAAGGGAGGGGATCATGCTCTGCTTCAGTATATCACAGTACATGTTGGCATTCATGGTTCCCTCAATGAACGATAGCTCCCCAGTGCCGGCAGCACTCATGCAGCCCCAGACCATGAAACTCCCACCACCATGCTTGACTGTAGGGAAGACACACTTGTCTTTGTACTCCTCACCTGGTTGCTGCCACACACGCTTGACACCATCTGAGCCAAATAAGTTTATCTTGGTCTCATCAGACTACAGGACATGGTTCCAGTAATCCAGTTCCAGTAATAAATAATATTTTCTATAGGCGACTCTTTAAAAGCCCTATAAGTTGTCAGTTTAGCCTTTACGAAAGAGCTCTGATGCTAGAATGATTGCTCTCATTCTGGCGTGCGCAGTGATACGTAACATGTGTAATAATGTATCGCAATTGACAATTTTCAAGCGTAGGCATCCCGTCGCGTGCGTTTACATTTGTACGTGCTTATATGTGGGGTGGTGGTCCTCAATTTTTTGTGCTTGGGTGTAACTTAAATATTTTACAATTAGAAAACATTTTATTTATTTTATTTTTTACCTAACTTTGTTTTTTTCATCACATAGGGGACAAAAAGCC
Organism: Aquarana catesbeiana; assembly: GCF_042186555.1. Classification (NCBI taxonomy): domain Eukaryota; kingdom Metazoa; phylum Chordata; class Amphibia; order Anura; family Ranidae; genus Aquarana; species Aquarana catesbeiana. The sequence continues at coordinate 276,338,684 of NC_133327.1, forward strand.
CCCTATGTGATAATTTTTTTTTTTTTTGGTGGCAGGTTCTTTTTAATGAGACATCCAGGGTGTAAAAGACCCTGCATGTCTCCTATGTGCTCCACTGAATGCCTTGACGGAAACTGTCAACAGGGACCCGGAATTGGCGTCACACGTCACTTCCGGGTCAACAACTAGAAGGAGAGGTGAATGGATGTGTGTCCGCTCTCCTCCTTCTCCCCTGCCCCCTCTACCTGGTGGCAACCGCTATGCTGTCCCGGGCGCGCAGATGGGCAAGTGGAGTGGGGAGCATTCGGCCGGCAGCCCAGGCGCTAGATCGAAACTTCTGGTCGCCATGGCGAACTGGCACCTGGGTTTGTCGAGCCCTGTTTTCAATATCCAAAGAGATTTCAGTTGACCCTGTATCTGTAGTGCCACGTGCCCCAAAAAATGGCAAATCACTTCAAAATCTCTTAACACGCCCAACAATTTACATGAATGGCAACTTCATGAGTGTTTCGCTGTAAAAGTTACAACAACGACAATGACGAAATGACGTCTTAGCTCAAAACCTTACAAAACATTCTGCAGCTCAAAATCTTAAATACTTTATTGTAGCATTAAGTGTATTTATATTGTTATTGTAGTAAAACATCAGTATAACATGGGCACTAATAGTGTCACTTAAACTTCCATTTTCTCCATCTTAATTGATGGCTCTGCCTGCATGTTTACTTTCTTTTCACAGAAGATAGTCAAATGACCTTTCCGAGCTCAGCCTGCTTATTTATATAATAAACCTCCTAATTATTCTCAGAACCTCTTACAACCTTACATAAGTAGATACCTTTTACAAACATCCTTGGAATATGTTTCATCTGTTTTTGATGACTGATGCCCCGTAAAAGTTTGACAGAAACTCCCTGTGCAGTTTTCATTTCCTTGCCTCCAGAGGGTGATGCTATTGAGTGTGGGAGGTTGGAGTGGAGGAACCCAACCTGGTTCTAATTTGTTTCCCCCCATTAAGGCGTGTATACATATTTATGAATGTAAATAAGCAAAAAGAAGGCATCATCTGCACCACATATTTTACTGCAGGTTAAGGTGACAGAATGTGTATCACTGCCATATACTTAGATGTTTTTTTTACTCTGTGACCTTGCAGTATGGTAATGCACTCTGTGAAGGGTTTCTTTACTATAGAAGAAGCAAAAAATGGAGGTCTGTGTGGAGTGGGCTTATTCTGACAGCTGTTTCATGCAAAAGTGCAATCTTTCAAGGAGCCAACATATGTAGGAAAGAGGGCCTGGGGGTGTCTGGGGAGAATACATTTTCCTATTAAAGAAGTGCATAATTCAAGCAGATGTCTTATCAGAATAAACAATAGATAGGATGACTAAAAGAGGAAAGCTGGGACTACTCCGGAAGACCATTACAAAGATTTATATTTGTGCCTGCTGAAAGAGCTTGTTTTAAAAGTTTGCCATACACTGAGAGATGTCTCATCAAGCATGAAGCATGGTGAGAGATGTGCCAATGTTTGTTCAGATTGGTTCCCAGAGCTGAGGCACAGTTATTTTTCTCATTGATCTGACTGTACACTGTAAAGGGGCTGTTCTCATTTCTACAGAGAAAAGGAAATTCTAGAATGATCACAGATTTTCCAGCATGTTGGAAATCTATATCTCATAAAACGGTGATACGTACCAGCACTCCGTTGTAAACATATACACTCATTTGCTAGTGCAGTGTCACATAAGGCCCCTTTCACATTGGGCATTTCCCATCCAAGCAGATATGCCTGCTCAGTGGGGAGGGGGGGGTCTCTCTACTGATCCCTACTGAGCAGGCAGATGACAGGTCTGTGTCCTCTCCACTTTGCAGAGCCGACACGGACACAGCCTGCTGCTCTCTATTGGGCGGTTGGATGGGAACGGACTGCATCCCCATCTCCATCTGATTGTCATCTGATCCAATCTATCGGACAGATGGCGAATGTATCCCCACCCGTCTGTTTTTAGCGGACCGGATTGGAGCGGATGCCAGTGGGTGACAGTAGACACATGTCCACTGACATTCGCCACAGCATTGAGCACAATGGGTGATCCGATCGGATCCTCCTGAGGCTGACCCAATTGGTCCACTGGTGTAAAAGGGACCTCAGTCAAATAAGCCAACATTTCAGGGGCCCCTTCTTCAAGGCGTATCAGTAGTCACGTTAAGATAGGGACCTAAAATATTGGCTTATTTGACTAATGTGACACTGCACTAACAAATGAGTGCATATGTTTGCAACGGAGAAGGGCTGGTGATGTCTCATCGTTTTGCTGTGATTTACACAGCGCCATCCTCTACAGTCACTACAAGCACCCATCTATTACCATGGTAGAACACTGAAAGGACTGCAGTCCTCATCCTTTGTTTCATGAAAATTCTTAAGCCAGGTACACACTATTAGTTTTTTTTTGTTCAACCCCATGGGTTAAATGAAAAAAAAAACTGTCAAAAAGACACTGTCCCCGCTGAGGGACGGCCCTCCGACAGAACACTCTGATCAGAGCTCTTTGCCACTGGCTGAGAGCGCTGATCGGGAGTCGGTCAGATGCTGGTTTTCCAGCATGCACACCCAACAGAAGCCTGCCAACGGCCAACTTCTGTGGGAGACAGACCGACATACACACGGGCTGGATGTGGGCAGCTTTATTTTGAAGCGGCTGCTGTCTCCCAACATTCGGCTCGTGTGTACGGGGCTTTAGCAATTAATTGCTGATATTTATCTAGACTGGTTATCTTAAGCAAGCACTGCTCAAATTACTTACATTGCCCGCAAATATTGGGTCTCCCTAGTATTGACTGTACATTTAAAGTTTTTGCAAGGCTTTATTAAAGTGTATGCATAGCCAACATATTTTTTGGGGGGATAGAGTAGGGAAAGTTTAGAACCCCCATAAAGTTTTTATTGCAATCAGTGCTCCCACTGGAATGATTCTTCCCTCTATTTGTCCTGGTGACTATTAAGCTTAGTACACACAATGTCGGCCAGCATCGGCCAGTTCATGTGTATCATGGGGGGGGGGGCATTCGCCCTGTCAGAACACAGTAGCACAGCAGGGGAGATTGCTGTACTAACATCAGATTGCTAGTACAGTGGCTCCTCCTGGGCTATCAGTGGTGTGTACGAGGCTTTATAGAAGAAAAGTTTTTTTCTACAGTTGTCACAGGAGCAATAGCTGAAGGGAAATATTATAAAAGGGATGCCTTTGACAAGGGTCTGAAGCTGCTTGTACACTGACAGAAAACAGATTCCTCTATCCATGCTATATAGTGAGAATGGATAAATCTCCTGCAGTTGCTATTGTATTTTGACAGCCAGCCCCACCAGCTGTCAAAATACTTGAACAGTATCTGCATCTAATTGGCCATCTTGCTCAACTCCCTCCATTTTTCACTTCACTGAGTGAGGCCTGATTCACACCTTTGTGGGTTTGTGGCCTACATTTGCGAGGCATGGCAGCCCATTTATTTGAATGGGCTGCCGTGCCTGTGTTTCCTGCAGAAAAAAGGTTCATGCACTATTTTGCACTATCATGCATTATTTTATACATTATATCATGCAGCAGCTGGTAAATAGCATGGTGCTTTTACACAATGCAATTTCCCTGTGGTTCACACACCCGCAAACATGGTTTGAGATGCATGGGGATGCCATTAGGAATGGCAGCCTTGTGCATTTTTAAACAGCAGCTTGTTTTGACTGTGGGTGGTTGCAGGAATCGCAGCCAAATTTGTACAGTGTATGGCTAGCTTAAAATGAAAGCTAAAGTGGATGTAAACCTGATTCATGAAATTTGACCTAAGCGCATATATCTCTAGTGTTTTCTTATCTCACCCCAAAGCCCTAAGTCCCGTGTTATTTCTGCTGCTCTCAAGTTCAAGTTCTCCGACAACCAAGATAAAACCAGCCTGAAATTTGTGTGCGGTGGGTTCTATAAAATAGATTATCAGAGAGCTTGTCTGAGGGAGGGGTTGTGTGCCTTTCCTCCAATCAGCTGTCACACAGTGTATGCCAAGACTTTACTCCCAGCGGGAAGAAAAATCTCCAACACGATGTTCACTTTGTTAAGATTATAGCTGCTATTATGGGCACAGAGAGGCTGCGATTATGGGCACAGAGAGGCTGCGATTATGGGCACAGTGAGGCGGCATTGATGGGCACAGCGGTAGGCTGCATTTGATGGGCACTGGTGAGACTGCATTGATCTCTTGTATCATGTCTGCAGTCTCTGACCATCTTTAGTATGATGTCCTTAGTCTCTAACCATCTCTTGTCTTATATCATGTCTGCAGTCTCTGAGGGGAGTTTGCTTAATTAGCAATGGTATTGGTAATATGCAGCAGGAAGGGGGTTAATGCACTGTCACTGATGCATTAGTATAGATCCCATCATCTGTAGGCGCTGTAGCTTTTCACGGGGGGGGGGGGGGGGGCGCAGTTTTTCATCTTCGCCCTGGGCACCGAATGACCTTGTCCCAGTGTTCTGCCGAGAAAGTTCCCCTCGGCGGATAAGGAACCCCCTCTATTGCGCAGGCGCAGCGCTTGTGCAGTAGGAGCCGGCGGAAATAGCCAAAGCCGAAAAGAATACAAATCAGCTGTACACGGCGCCTGTAAGAGGGCCCCTCGCGGGCTTGCTTCGCCCGCCACGCTTCGCTTGCCACGCTTCGGGCGCGGCCTTGCTTCGCTCAGCACTTTTTTATTCCCCTTCTAGTCCACTTGGATGGTGGGGCTTGAACCTGGACCCAGGGCGCAGGCGCTGTGTACAGCTGATTGAAGTTTCTCAGCTTCGGCTATTTTCGCCGGCTCCTAGTCGTTCGTACTGCGCAAGCGCTGCACCTGCACAGTACAGGGGGGTCCTTATCCGCTGGGGGAACTTTCTCGGCAAGACACCGGCACTGCTATAAATAGATTATCAGAGAGCTTGTCTATTCACAGCACAGTTCTGCACATTCATTCCTTCCTTTGTCTATGGGGAGAGGGGTTGTGTGCCTTTCCTCAAATCAGCTGTCACAGAGTGTATGCCAAGACTTTACTCCCAGTGCTGAACGGGAAGAAAAAATCTCCAACACAATGTTCACTTTGTAAAGATTATAGCAAGCTGAAAACAGCAGATATACATGTAAAACTTATGTAGGGGGATTTGTTTCCTCTCTGTGTATCATCTGAGGCTGTTCACTTCACTGGGTATAAGAGAGGGTTTACATCCCACTTTAACTGTTATTCAATGCCACAAAATGCTATTTAATTCATGTTTAATATGTAAAGCAAACTCACCCACCCATCCACATCTCCATGCTTTATTTGTTGAGAAATCATTTTGAAAAACACCCTCCTAGCATTTCTAGCTGCGGCCATCTTGAGAAAGGGCAGGTGAATCATGGAACATTTATTTCCTACAATCCATCTGCCCTTAGCGTGACATGCAGGCAGGAGGGTGTGCTTAGCTTGGAAAGCCCCTCTTGCCCTTCTTTAAATGAAAGAAAAATATGCCCAGGAAGACTCTGATGTGATTGGTGAACCTCTGATGTAAAGGGAGGACCACTGATTATAAAGGGAGGACCTCTGATTGTGAAGGGAGGGACCTCTGATGTGAAGGGGGGACCTCTGATAGGGCATAGTTGCCAACATTGTGAAAAAAAATTTAGGGACACTTTTTTGGCTGTAGGCAGAGTCTTGTTATAATTAGGGGGCGGGGCATGCATTTGTGGGTGTGGCACAGTGGAAAAGTAAAATGTGGTGCGCCGTGGTGAAAATGGGCGTGGTTTACGTGAAACAGTGGGCGTGTCTTAAATGGGCGTGGCTCAAAGGGGTGTGGTTAGAGTCTGAGATGAATGAGGGATGGAGAGGGAAAGGGGGGAGAGGGATGGAGGGACAGCAGGCCCAGATCCTACACAACAATGGAAATATGTGTATTCTAGAAAGTTTAACAATCAGCAGATAAAGATACTCCAAACACCTGGTGTTAGCACTTCAATCATCCCGGCACCATGGTTGTTATGGTGTCAGGATGATTGAAGTGCATTATTTCTATTATCACATTGTAATATAAAATGAAATGATTCAACTCACCATAATGCTGAATCAGTGGGATCCCTGAGCGTGCACCTGCCACGTCACCTGTCACCAGCAGATTCCTTCCTTGCATCAGGTGCCCCAGCAGAGTCCGTCCTTGCATCAGGTGCCCCCAGCAGAGCCCCCCCTTACATCAGATGTCTCCAGCTGTGCCCCCTTACATCAGATGTCCCCAGCGGAGCCCCCCCTTACATCAGGTGTCCCCAGTGGAGCCCCCCTTACATCAGGTGTCTGCAGCAGAGCCCCCTCACATCAGGAGTCCCCAGTGGAGCCCCCCTCACACCAGGAGTCCCCAGCGGACCCCCCCACACCAGGAGTCCCCAGCGGAGCCCCCCCTTTACATCAGGAGTCCCCAGCGGACCCCCCCTCACACCAGAAGTCCCCAACGGACCCCCCTCACATCAGGAGTTCCCAGCGGTGCCCCCTCACATCAGGATTTCCCAGCGGAGCCCCCCTCACATCAGGAGTCCCCAGCGGAGCCACCCTCACATCAGGAGTCCCCAGCGGAGCCCCCCTCAGTCCTGTTTTAGAACTTCTGTGTTTAATATCTAGTGGTGGGTTGATAAACGCTGATCTAAAATTAAGGTTGATGGTTTAGTATTATTTTCCCTGATTAGTCGCAGCTTTGTGCTCTGTCTGTGTGTATGCAGGACACAGCTGGTCTAACAGAACCCAGCTCCATCTCTCCCTTTACCTCATCCAAAAGATACCCAGGATCTCTCTGTGCAGCTGACACATGGGGCGGAGGCGACGGCGGCGGCAGATGATTACATCCTTGTGTTCAGTAGAGAGCGGGGAGGGGCCGCCAATCCCTGCAGCCAATAGGCTTCAGTGTACAATAGAATTTTCTATTTGTACACTGAAGAGAGAAGCCGATTGGCTGCCCCTCTCCTCTGCACCGAACACAAGGGGAAATAACACTCATGGTGGCGGCGGCAGCCATGTTTGTGTAGCCGTTTTTTAGCAAAAACATTCCCAATTTTCTCGGGACAAACTCAAAGCCCCGGGAAAATTATCGGGACAAGCTTAAATCGGGATGAGGGTCCCAAATTCGGGATTGTTGGCAACTATGATAGGGATGGTGGGACCTCTGATAGGGATGGTGGGACCTCTGATGTTAAGGGAGGGACCTCAGATTGGAGAAGGGGGTACCTCTGGTGTGAAGGGAGGGACCTCTGATGTGAAGGGAGGGACCTATGATGTGAAGGGAGGGACCTCTGATGTGAAGGGAGGGACCTCTGATTGTGAAGGGGGACCTCTGATGTGAAGGGAGGACCTCTGATGTGAAGGGAGGGACCTCTGTAGTGAGGGGAGGGACCTCTGATGTGAAGGGAGGGACCTCTGATTGTGAAAGGAGAGATCTTTGATTGTGAAGGGAGGGACCTGTGATTGTGTAGGGAGGGACCTCTGATGTGACGAGGGGGAACTCTGATGGGGGACTTCTGATGGGATGGGGGAACCTCTATTGTGAAGTTAATTTCACAAAGGAGGTTGTGTACATCATCCCAGGCTCAGGTTTCCCATAGATAAGTAACATTTACGTATTTTACATTTCAGACTGGGGTGCCTCAAGGTTTTGCAAATTTTTCAAAGGCCCCATGACTGAAAAAGGTTGAAAAACACTGCCCTAGGTAAATCTTTTTTTTTTTTTTTTTTGATAGAGGGAGGGGTTTGATTCTCAGTTTTTTGTTGCCTATGTTCTGATTGGGGAGATTTCCCCAACCTTTGTTCCGGGGGCTACAAAAATGATATACAATTCCAAACTGTATGGTTGTCTATACCACAGATGTAGCGGAGGTATCTTCTGACCAGGAAACCTGTTACAGTGACAAGTGCCAAAGGTGGAATTTCTCTTCAACTTTGGGGAAATTTATACTCACCTCTGGGACAGGAAGTGAAGGGAAATCTCCCTTAAGGGGACACAGGCAGCTGTAAAAACTTGACAGAGATTCTAATCCTTCTGCATTTTATACAAACTTAAACCATTGTGGTTTTGCCTTGTTGTGTTTTGTTCTACCTTATGTGAACATGCCATGGGCTCATTTAGCCCAAGCCTGGTAGGAGACTCCCCAGATAGCAAGCAATTTGTTGCACAATTGCAGCAAGTCTGCCTGGGCGTTGTTAGGTGGCAAAAAAAACAGGGGCTTCAGCCCGAAGTCACTAGGGGGGGGTAGTACCTACCTGACGCGCACTGATCTACTTGACACTGACCTACACTGACCTACCTGACATACACTGACCTACCTGACACACACTAACCTACACTGACCTAACTGACACACACTGACCTACCTGACGTACACTGACCTACCTGACATACACTGAACTACACTGACATTACCTGACACGCACTGACCGACCTGACGTACACTGACCTACCTGACACACACTGACCTATCTGACCTACACTGACACACACTGATCTACACTGACCTACCTGACACACACTGACCCACACTGACCTACCTGACACACGCTGACCTACACTGACCTACCTGACACACACTGACCTACCTGACCTACACGACATACACTGACCTACCTGACCAGACTTCAGGTGTCTTCCTGCAGCTCAGTGGCACGCCCATCACACAGTAGACTCCAGGCAGCCAGAGCCATGATGAGGTGAGGTGACTTATGACTTATGTGCACGATTTTCACATTTTGAATGGACTTACATGGTAGATTGTGATTTAAAAGGCACAGCGCACTATTTTTTGGAATTATGCAGTTTCCAATGTACACTGTGATAAGATCACAGTGTGCTTGTCATAGTATGCAGTACAATCAGAGTAAAGAATTTCAGTACAGGAGAGGAGCCTGTACAACTGTGCAAGACTGAAGGGAAGGCTTTTTTACCAGAGGCAAGAAGTGATAGAAAATGTTCCTACTGGGGACACAGTCATAGAACAAAAACATATTTTTAGTAGACTGGGAATAAGGTAGAACTTGTGGGGCGGCACAGTGGTGTAGTGCATAGCACTTTCACCTAGCAGTAAAAGGGGTCACTGGTTCGAATCCCAACCATGACACTACTGCCTGGAGTTTGCATGTTCTCCCTGTGCCTGTGTGGGTTTCCTCTGGGTACTCTGGTTTCCTCCCACACTCGAAAGACATGCTGGTAGGTTAGTTGGATTCTGTCTATATTGTCCCTAGTATGTGTATGTATGAATGTGAATTAGGGACCTAAGAGTGTAAGCTCTTTGAGGGCAGGGACTGATGTAAATGTACAATGTATATGTAAAGCACTGCGTAAATTGACAGCGCTACATAAGTACCTGAAATAAATAAATAAACTCCTGAAATGTGTTCATTGCTACCTTTTGTTCTTCCACCTACTGCATTCCTTATGCATGGGTGTCATAGGGGGAGAAAGGAAGATAAAAGCTCCCCAATAGGGTCACACACAGTGGTGGCTGCTCCATAAGGGTCACACGGGAACCACCCCCCCATCTATACGACCGTCCGCACACCCTGATCTACATGCAGGGACGCTGTACTATGGATTCCAGTGGCGGAGGAGTGTTTTTTTTAAGCACATGATTAGAGCCTGAGGCTCTAATAGGCTTCAAAACAGAGCACTGTTGACCCAGTTGTGTGACACTAGCGAATGAATATTCGCCATTCTGCCACATTCTCCTCCTGGCCAATCAGGAAGCCCCTATTAGCCAAGGAGTCTTATGACTCCCTGGCCAATCGTGTCTCAGGACACACTTCTGGGATCCAATCGGCCGGAAGGGGAATGTCTGGGTTCTCGCTGGAGCGGCCCGGCTCTTCCTTCTCCCTGCCTCCATGTCTCCTCCATGCCTCCACTAGGTAAGGTGATCTTTGCTGCCTGTGTCTCCCACGAGGTGGTTGTTGGTGCTGCAGGGTGATGGCCACTGCCAGTGCTTCCCGCGGGGGGGGGTGTAGTGTTGGTTGTACTCCCAAAAATAGTAAGCACCAGCCGCCACTGCAAGGGACCATTTTCACATTTCACAGAGTTGGCCTTTAAAGGAGCGTGTTCTGATAAGAACACAGGACTGCCATTGCTAACCTCCTCCTCCTGAAAATGCCAGGTGCTTGGCTGTCACTGGCTTCAATGCTTTCTCAGTCACAGACCTGGAACAAGCATGTAGCTAGTGAAGTCAGAGAAAAGTCAGATCCCTGAATGCTCACACTTGTTCCGGGTCAGTGACTGTAAGCTTTGGGTCATCATGGGGCGTGTCCGGGATGGCAGAGGGAGCAGGTATGTGAGACCTGAGCTCCCGCAGATCGGCTATTAATCCTCTTTTTCTGGGGTGCAGAGTCCCACAAAACGATCCTCCTGTGCCCCCCTAACCTCTGAGACACCACTGGGGTATGTACAGGAGGAGTTCCCAACTGAAATCCCGGAAAAAGGCCGCGCCGACGAGAACCGCGGACAAGGCCGAAGCCGCGGCCTCGCCTAAATATCCTGCCCACATGGAGAACCAGGCCAGCGGATCGAACGAACCAGAGCGGCTCCCGGACTTTAAGGCTGTAATGCAGGCCATAACTTCCCTGACAGAGAAAGTGGACCACATACAGACCCACGTGGAGTTCATCAGGAAGGATTTTGATACCCTGAGAGGCCGCATGCATGAGGTGGAACAGAGGGTCTCCCACAATGAAGCCATGGTACGTGATCATGGGGCTGATTTACATGTGCTTAAAACCAAAGTTAACGTGCTGGAGGCCAGGGCGGAGGACGCCGAAAATCGCAACAGAAGAAACAACTTGCGAATTTTGGGCCTTCCAGAAGGGGCAGAGGGTACGGACCCCCTGTGGGGCCCACAGGGGGTGCCACCCCGCACCTTCATCTTTAAATTACTTCACTTTTGTGATTGTGACACGGTGATGAAGGAGGCGAGAGCACAGGGAGAGCTTCACTTTGAAAATGCCAAACTCCTGATCTTTCCAGATTATTCGCTGGAAACACAGAAACAGCGGAAATCTTTTGACGCAGTGAGAGCCAGACTCCAAGCCAAGCATATCAAGTACAGCATGCTGTTTCCGGCTAGGCTGCGAGTGGAAGACGGTGAATCGGTGCGATTCTTCAATTCTCCTGAGGATGCCTCCACGTGGATTGACACGCTACCTCGCAGATAAGTTTCCCTACACAAGGAAATCTGTTTATTTCTAGTTAAGTGTGCCTTGGCCGACTGGTGCTTTAGAGACGTGCCTTCTTTATTTACTGGCCTGTTCACTATTCTTGGCCCAGAAGGCTCCCCATGTCATACATGTCACCTTGCCTTATGGTAGACCCGGGGTTTCATTGGTTCCCAAGCTACCTTTAGCTTCTTGAGATGTCCTAGCAGGAGGAGTGGGAGTTGACTGTCCCTTTGCATATCCCCCCCCCCCATCCTCCCTAACAATGTTGGTCATGGCCATGAAAATATAACTGTTCCTGCAATGTTGAGGTTCAAGTTTGTACCCCCGGCTGTTGCCGGGAGACTGCACCCGCTTCTTATGATCTGATCTCCAGCAGAGGACTGGATGTTCTTCATCATCTGACTTCTGCACTGTGGATGCTGTTCCGCTCACGGTACCCCATTACAGGCGTGTTCGCCTTGGTTCTGAGTTGGGATCCTGAGCCTCCTGAGGGTTTGGGTCGGGGTTGGCGGGGTGGGGGGCATGGTTGGGAATGTTTTGTTACAACCTGTTGTTTTGTTGTTTTTTCACCAGCGATGTACTCGTGTTTGTCAGAAAGTGCGCCGGGTGCCACGTTTTGACCTTTTTAACGGTCCAGACCTGGCATCTGTTCTTATATGGTGATATATGGATGGAAAATGTGATACCAGGCATGGATGGCTGATTGTACCATAATCTCATGGAACACCAGGGGCTTGAATTCCTCTGTTAAGAGGTCACTGGTGTTCCAGTTCCTCAAAACATATCACCCCCAAATTTGCATACTACAGGAGACCCACCTGACAGGAAGCAAACTTCTGAGTCTTAGACGACCCTGGATGGGACACCAATATCATTCCACGTATACCAACTACTCCAGGGGAGTCAGCATTCTAGTGAACAAATCCTTACCGTTTAGACTGCTGGCACTGGAGCTTGACCCTGATGGTCGGTTTGTGATATTGCATGCCATTGTAGACAGATTAGAGCTGGTTGTGGTGGGATTGTACCTACCCCCCCCCCCCCCCAGCCTCTATAAGAGTACTCAACCAAATTATTTCCAAAATAGCTGCCTTTGGTAGAGATAATGTGGTGATGCTGGGGGATTTTAACCTGGTCCCGGATCCTGCAATGGACAGGCTCACGCCTGGAATGGGATCGCCTTCCGAGCTGTCCTCATGGGCTGAGGCGTCTAATTTGACTGACATGTGGAGGTGGCGTCATCCTTCTCGACGGGCCTACACATGCCACTCAGCCTCACACAAGACCCTATCGCGTATAGATCTTGCATATGTGGGGGGGTCTGTCCTGCCCAGGGTTCGGGACATTAATATACTCCCCCCGTGGCATATCCGATCACGCTCCACTTGCTTTAAAGGTTTGTGTGTCCAATGCTCCAGGGGAGAGTCTCTGGAGACTGTCCAGATTTTGGTTGTCCGACTCTAGGATATTTGAACCATATAGATCCGAGGCGATACATTATTGGCTAGACCTAGACCATTCGGTGACTCTGACCACATCCTGGGATGCATTTAAGGCCTTCACTAGGGGAAGTTTACAAACACACATCCGTAGGATCCGGAAGGATCTGAGGAAGGAAACACAGAAGGCCAAGGAAAAAGTAGCAGCATTAGAGGCAGAATATTCCACGACGGGGTCCCCTGGGGTACACTCAGACTTCCAGGCAGCATTGAAATGTTCTTCTACTACGCACGGCGGCCACAAAAACCAAATTCTTACACCAGTCACAAAGAATTTTTGAACACGAAGAAAAAACAGGCAGTATGCTGGCATGGCTGGCAAGGGAAAACTCCTCCCCGAGGAACTATCTCAGCCATCTGTGATTCGGATGGGACGATCTTGACCGATCCCGCAGATGTTAACAACAGATTTGCATCATTTTATCAAGAGCTCTATGGCTCTCGGATGGGATGCTCGGATGAGGAGCTGACAGCATACCTCGACGGGGTGGAGCTCCCTTGCCTGACATCCACATTTAGGGAAGCATTAGATGGCCCGATCCTACTAGAGGAAATTCAGCGAGCAGTAGCCTCCTTACAAAATGGTAAAACACCAGGTCCAGACAGAATTCCAGCCGAATTCTATAAAACATACGCTGAAGAAATACTTCCATCGTTTAAGTTAATGCTCCAAAAAGCCATGGAGGGGAACTCACTGCCCCCGACAATGGCTGATCATTGTGGTCATTCTTAAACCTGGCAAGCACCCTGATCAGTGCTCCTCATATCGGCCAATTTCACTTCTTAACGTTGACGCCAAGCTATTGGCCAAAGTATTGGCTGGACAATTGAACACTGTGATCACGGCACTGGTCCATCCAGACCAGTCTGGAGTCATGCCAGGAAGGGGGACTGATATAAACATTAGACGTCTCCTTATCTCCTTACACATCTTTCCAGGGCAGGCGGGGATGGTCCGGAGATAGTAGCCTCCCTTGATGCTGAGAAAACTTTTGACTCGGTCGAGTGGCGCTACCTCTGGGCTGTCCTGCACAAATTTGGATTTGGCCCTCGCTTCATTAGCTGTGTACAGATGTTATACCACAGCCCCATGGCACGCATACGTACAAATAACTTGCTGTCATCGCCCTTCCCTCTAGGGGTACCAGACAGGGTTGTTCGCTATCTCCCGGACTGTTTGCCCTGGCCATGGAACCCATGGCTGCCCGTATCAGATCCGCCCCCTCAGTACAGGACATCCAAGTAGGGGTGGTAATGGATAAAATATCCCTTTATGCTGATGATACCCTTCTCTTCCTCAAAGACATTTCCTCCCTCTCCCCAGCACTTCAAATAATAGATGAGTTTGGCATGTTCTCAGGAATTAAGGTGAACTGGGGGAAATCAATCCTTTTTTCATTAAACGCACCCAGTCAAAATCCAAAGGTACCCCCCTAAACTGGACATCTGAATTTAAATATTTAGGAGTAAGGGTTGGAGTTCCACTATCTACATATTTTGAGCTGAATCTCCAGCTAAAAAACCTCTCGCAAAAATGTACAGCATGGAAAACTCTCCCCCTCTCTCCGGTGGGGAGGGTAAACTTAATCAAAATTATATACCTGCCTGATATACCTGCCTAAATTTCTGTATTTTTTTCTAAATTCACCCTTGATTCCCCCAGCCTCATTTTTTACCAAGCTGAAAAGTATAATATCCTCTTTTATCTGGAATGGAAGGTCCCCAAGAATGGCTATCGCTACCCTCCAGCTACCCACCACTCAGGGGGGTCTATCTTTACCGGATTTCCAAGTCTACTTCTGGGCAGCTGTCCTGGTGACGGTTAGATGGTGGTTCTCTCAACCACGTGACAACCCGGCTGTGACCTTGGAAGCCGCTATCATGGGTTCCTACTCCTCTCTCAGCAATGTGGTGTTCAAAGGGATGAAATCCCACCCTGGCATTACGGAGCTGATGAGCACTACAATCGCAGTTTGGAACAGGGCCAGGAACCGCTTTAACACTCCAGGGATGTTCTCTCTGCACATTCCCCTGTGGGGCAACCCTAGACTGCGCACTTGGAGTCGGTTCCAGACCCCCAAATCTGGGCAAGGAAGGGTATTGTTAAGCTAAAACACATCGTGGTGGATGGTAAACTAAGAACCTTCTCTGACCTCAAAAATGCTTATTCACTACCAGGTTGGATGCTGTTTAGATACTACCAGCTTCGACATGCTTATAGGAAACAGTTTCCATCTCTCCTTCAGTTAGACCCTGTGGAGGGACTACTTACCGCTAAGATCATAGATAAACCATTATCCTCTATATATTTCCTTTTGTCCATACCCCCTACAAAGAAACTTGAGAAAACTCTGGACAAGTGGAAAATAGACATTCCTGATTTGTCAGAGGATGAATGGGAAACATGTGTATCCTCCTTTGTTATTAATGCGATTTCGGCTAGAGATCGATTTATACAGGTCAAGTTCCTCCACAGGGACTATTACACCCCAAAACATCTGACAATCATGACACCTAGCAACCCGGTGGCCTGCTCCAGGTGTGGTCTGGAGTCCGCCTCCTTTCTTCATATGGTGTGGTCTTGCCCCCGTCTCGGAGACTATTGGACGGAAATAATTAACACTCTTGATCAGGTTACCTCCTTAGATGTGGGGGCTCACCCCAAAGAGATGCTGTTGAACATTTTCAATCCCAATGTAAGGGGCAAATATACCAAACTATTTTTGAGTTATGCTACGTTTTATGCCCGGAAAGAGATATTTCTCCACTGGAAGGATGCATCACTCCCTAGAATATCTTCATGGCAACTAGCAATGAATTCTGTACTCCCATTATACAAACTCACATATCTTAATCGTAATTGCCCCACAAAATTTGACAAGATATGGTTGGGTTGGATAGACGCATGGGGTGCTGAGGCTGTAGACGATATCCAAGATGATGCTGAAGTACCAGGTTCATGATTATACACCACGACTGAGCTCTCTTTAATCAGCACATGTTGTGTTTGCTAAGTTAAGCTAATGAGGTATTTGTGGTTCCTTCCTTGTCTCCCCCCCCATCTTTTATCTATCCTTTATCCACCCCCCCCCATCCCCTCCCACAAGACCTCCTTGGTTAATCTACTGCCTCTACAAGAATATTTTGCTGCAATGTCATGTAATGCATTCATACTTCTTTCTATTGTTTATGTGAACAATAATGCCCTGTACACACGGTCGGACTTTGTTCGGACATTCCGACAACAAAATCCTAGGATTTTTTCCGACGGATGTTGGCTTAAATTTGTCTTGCATACACACGGTCACACAAAGTTGTCGGAAAATCCGATCATTCTGAACGCGGTGACGTAAAACACAAACGTCGGGACTATAAATGGGGCAGTGGCCAGTAGCTTTCATCTCTTTATTTATTCGGAGCATGCGTGGCACTTTGCCCGTCGGATTTGTGTACACACGATCGGAATTTCCGACAACAGATTTTGTTGTCGGAAAATTTTATAGCCTGCTCTCAAACTTTGTGTGTCGGAAAATCCGATGGAAAATGTGTGATGGTGCCTACACACGGTCGGAATTTCCGACAACAAGGTCCTATCACACATTTTCCGTCGGAAAATCCGACCGTGTGTACGGGGCATTAATCACCTACTTTGTGACTACATATGTAATCTTACCATCTCTAACTGTGTCTATGCATCGCTTGTACTGTTAAATACCTCGAATAAAAAAAAAAAAAAAAAAAAAGCTTTGGGTCATCATGATAGCCAGGACACTAGTATTTCCAGAAGAAGATCCCAGCAATGGCAGCCTCCATATTTTCCTCTGTACAGTCTTCACTTATTACTGAATATGGATGTCACAGAATCTGTACAAATGGCGGTAGTAGATGTGTATGGGGAAGATCATAACACAATGAATGTTATGATTACCTACAATACATTGTTATCAGCTGTGCCCATGTAGTGGTGACAGGGTCACTTTAAGAGAATCTGTGTATACTCTGATTATACTATATTTCTGTACCGCCCCACAAAGTATTTGTTCATATCTTTATTACTCTACTTACACCAACAGTTTATGTTAATTCTACTTTTTGAAAAAATATTCAACACACCCACACAGATGAAAAAAATGTGCATTTATTTACTTTTGCATTTGAGCCTGAAAAGCATTACACCCACGATCAGTGGATGGCGGGTGCAATGCTCAGGCTCCTGCAGACTATTCTTCCAGCTGCAGGTCTATTCAGAGGTACAGACATTCAGTTACAGGGCGAGGTGATGTCCCACACTATTCCATTCAGTGCAGGCACAAGGATGGGGGGGTGCTATACCACCTTCAAAATTCCTTTAAGCACCCCCTTCCATTGGGCATCTGCCTGGGTTTCCAAACAGCAGAGGAGGTGCTACTGCAGCTGCTCCGTCTACTTCCTCAGCCAATATCATGCTGTGAGTTGCCCTGGAAACGCCCCCTCTTCCTGAACTGTCTCATTGGATAACAATGATAACTGGGTCCCAGGGGACCCAGTTGCCTGCCACATCTCCATATCCATATCATGGAGGAGGTGAGCCTGACACCAGCAAAGGAATGCTTCTATGACTAGTGCACAGGGATTTTGTCTTTGACCAGTTGGATGACCAGTTGGATCAGCGGGCCCCATCCCAGAAGTCATGGCATTAGAGGTTATGTGTGGGCTCAACTTTCCATTCCTTCCCCAGTCATAGTTTGTCTTCTTCTGGGGGCCTCCTCTCCCATCCCCCCAATCTCTTCAGTTCTCTCCCCCCTCTGTTTATCACTTTCCACTCTTGTCTCCCCTTTGCTATCTTTCCAATGATGGGACTTGTTTTATTCCCAGTGACACAACAATGGGACTTATCCCACTGACACCAATGATGGGACTCATTTTATTTCAACTGACCCTAATGGTGGGATTTATTATTCTGCAATGATGGAATGCACTTTATCCCACTGACATCAATTATTGAATATATTTTAATATCACTGACAGCAATGGCACCTATTTTATTCTCATTGACACCAACGATGGAATGTATTTTATTCTCATTGACACCAATGATAGGACTTCTTTTCTTCTACTGACACCAGTGATAGGACTTCTTTTCTTTTACTGACACCAGTGATAGGACTTCTTTTCTTCTACTGACACCAGTGATAGGACTTCTTTTCTTCTACTGACACCAATGATAGGACTTCTTTTCTTCTACTGACACCAGTGATAGGACTTATTTTATCCCACTGACACAAATGATGGGATTTATTTTATTCTCACTGGCACCAATGATGTACCCCCATGCCCTCTTGGCAACACGCTTCGCACACCTCATTTTTCTTCTCAAACTCTTTAAAGTGTCCCTCTTAATTATTTTCAATTGTTTGAAACTGTACTAAAGAATATATCTTTAATGAGAGCCTCACATTAAATCTGAATAAAATGGCATTGCTCCTAGTAAACAATGTGGCCAATATAAATAAAGATCACCTTCTTCCCTCTTCTGCCACAAGCTTGATCCATCTTGTTCCAGAATTTTTCCAAAATCTGCACTACAGAATGTGCAGTGCACCACAACAAGCGACTTTGCGTTGTGGTGCAATGTGTTGGGGGAAAATAATCTATAAATCAATGCTCTGCACATTGCTATACACCCTTTCCATTTCAAACAAACTTTGCATAAAAAGAGGGATTTTTGGTTCACATATATGGCAATATGGCAATACATGTTTAAGCTGGCCAACTGCGTCAAAGTAATCCCTCTCTGGACAGTTTTTTTTTCCCCTATACATACAGAGCAAAGCTTAGCGGTTCCAGTATAAAAACACTGCACCTACAGGGAAGAAATTCTTGGTGATGTCATCTTGTCTCTTGGGGGTTTCTTCTGTATGGATAGGAATTGATGATGGCATGTTTTGCAGGTGAATTCCATAACTCCCAGTTGATCGGATTATTCTGTGGATCAACCATCTGTGGTGAGCTGTCAGTGGGCACATGGCCTGTGTAGTAGCTTTGAAATCCTCACCCTTCTACTCTCTACGGCACTTGCAGGATAGATCAATTGCATTCTGACTGGTCATCGCCAGCACAGAACATCGAGTGCTGCAGATAGAAGACGGAGAAGAGCAAGGATTTCAAATCCCCGGACCACTACACAGGCTCCGTGGGCACTAACAGTTCATCACCCTGGGAGGTAATTACAGCTGATGGTACAGTATGAAACTCACCTGTTGATCCAGAGGAAGGCGAAAAACCTTTATGAAGCATGGTATAATTTGCTCCAACAGGGAAAAAAATTCCTTCCCGACCCCCGAAGGCGATCGGATTACTCCCTGGATCAACCATCTGTGGTGAGCTGTCAGTGGGCACATGGCCTGTGTAGTAGCTTTGAAATCTCCACTCTTCTACTCTCTATGCCACTTACAGGATAGATCAGTGACATTCTGACTGGTCATCGCCAGCACAGAACATCGAGTGCTGCATATAGAAGACAGAGAAGAGCAAGGCTCCGTGGGCACTAACAGTTCATCAACCTGGGAGGTAAGTACAGCTGAAGAAGTATTTTATTCTCTATACAACTAATTGTACAGTATGGAATTCACCTGTTGATCCAGAGGAAGGCGAAAAACCCTTATGAAGCATGGTATAATTTGCTCCAACAGGGAAAAAATTCCTTCCTGACCCTGGAAGGCGATCGGATTATTCCCTGGATCAACCATCTGTGATGTAAACAATGGTGGTAAAAATTCTGTGCTGTTAAGAAATTGTCAAAAATGCATAGAATTATTTTTTCTGAATCTTCGCAGGATGATGTCATTGTCTAATGCAGATTTACATGCATGCCCACATGCTGTTGATGTATATAAACTTGGGTAAGTATATCTCTTCTCCTGGATTCTTTGATGGTTTTGGCATTATAGCCGATGGAGAAAGTCGGTTGTCCGTTTCCATGTCCATGGGCTGTAAAAAGAAACACAATGCATCATATTCAATGTTTATAGAATTCTGGACTTATTGTTTAATAATGACCAGCCCTCCCAATACAAACTAGACCCAATCTCTTCTTCCTCAATTCCATATAATGGGAAAACAGATAGGACATAAATTTGGAAGCATAATATGTGTCTATGGCCATCACTTCATCCACATGGTGATGGGTGACGTCACATATCATAGACCTCATAGAGATTGTATCATGTACCATTGTACCATCTCACTTCTACTCACTCCCAACTGTGCACCATTGTGTCTGGTACCTAGAAAGTTATATTCTTATTTTCTCCTCTCATGGAAAAGGGAACAATTGACTGGTTAGTCTGTAAGGTTTTCCTGCAGGCTGGATTACGTTTCTGTTCCCAACATTATCTGTAAGGACACAGCATTGCTCCAATCTGTCAGATATATAGTAATATCATCCCATTAGGATTTGGGTACTTACCATGTCCACTTGGAAAGGGGGCGATGCTTTCCCTTCCTCTAGTTCTTCCCAGTTGATGGATTCCATGAAGATGTGGGATCGGATGTCTTCACTGATCCCCAGTCTCTCCTCCGGATATTTGCAAAGCAGCTAAAAAATAATGAACAGTTATCAATGAGGACTTGTATACATGAGTAATAAACGTTAAATCACTTGGCTCTGTATGGATTAGGAAAGAACTCTGACTACTGTGCATCTCCTCCTGGGTGGTTATTTTCAACCCAATAGAGCATCTTAGCATGTGAAGATACACATATAGACTAGTACAGGTGCTGGATGCAAAAATAAATAAGTTTGAGTTCTGTTTTGATAGAATTATGAAATGTGCATATCAGTGATTTACCCCATGTGGCATCTTCTGCCCCCTCAGTCCCATGATAAAGTATTACCATGGTTGTGTAACTGAACTTTTACCAGGGACAAAGAAGCCAAACAACCCAACAGTCAAGCCAATGACCAGACTTGTCAGCAAACCTACATTATACCCCTAGAGCAGCAGCAGTAGTAGGCCCAGAAGCCTTTCCTGTTGCTATTTAGAGTTTAAAAAGGTCTTCTCCTACTTACTCCTTTTATGAAGTCCGCCAGGTACTGGCTGAAGTTCACCTCTCTCCTGTATTCATCAAAGGTCATGCTCCTAAATGGCATATGCTTTGTGGCCAAGATGTAGGTAATGACTCCTAGTGAAAACCAGTCAGGTTCAAACTGGTAAAAGTCATTGTTGACAACCTGCCAGTCCAAAGAAAGAACATCAATAAGTACATTGGTCAGTACAGAAAACCAGTATACATCAAAGCTGAGTAAATTTTTAAAGGGGCCACATAGGCTGACCCCATTATCTTATAGGAAGCACAAGCCCCCCCAACTTAGTTTTTTATATATAATCCCTTTTATAATGTATATTCATCAAACACATATTCTAAGGCAGCCCTCAAAAATTGCACTCGCCTGCTCGCATTTTGCGAGTGCATTTTGAGGGCTGCCTGGAGCGGGGGGGGGGGGGGGGGGGGTTGCGAGCACCGCCGGCAGCCTGGGTGGAATGGGAGTCCTTCTCCCAGCGATCACAGATGGGAGAGAGAGAGAGCGGCCTGGATGTTCAGAGCGCAGCGCGGGGAACACAGCGATATTAACTTTCATTTCACATTGCCGTCTTCCCCGCCGCCCGCTGTCAGATACAGCCCCGCCCCCTGGACCCGGGATTTTGATAGACAGATCACACGTCCAATCCCGGGCCGGGTGATCTGTCAATCAAAGTTCCCCGGGCAGGGGGCAGGGCTGTATCTGACGTTGAGCGGTGGGAAAACAGCAATTGAAATGAAAGCTAATATCGCTGTGTATCCTGGCTGCGCTCTGAACATCCGGGCCACTCTTCTGTTCCTCTCCTCCCCTGCACAGGTAAGCACAGGCTGCATGGTGGGCACAGGTAGGATGGTGGACACAGGCTGCATGGTGGATGGTGGGCACAGGATGGATGGTGGGCACAGGCTGGATGGTGGGCACAGGCTGCATGGTGGACATAGGCTGCTTGCTGGATGGTGGACACAGGCTGCTTGGTGGGCACAGGTTGCATGGTGGGCGCAGGCTGCATGGTGGATGTTGGGCACAGGCTGCATGGTGGGCACAGGCTGTATGGTGGATGGTGGACACAGGCTGCATGGTGCATGGTGGGCACAGGCTGCATGGTGGGCACATGCTGCATGGTTGGCACAGGCTGGATGGTGCATGGTGGACACAGGCTACATGGTGCATGGTGGACACAGGTTGCATTGGTGGGCACAGGCTGCATTGGTGGGCACAGGCAGGCTGCATTGGTGGGCACAGGCAGCTTACATTGGTGGGCACAGGCAGCTTGCATTGGTGGGCACAGGCATGCTGCATTGGTGGGCACAGGCAGCTTGCATTGGTGGGCACGGATAAAGTTGTTGTTGTTGTTTTGTGCCATTAAATGAGATAATTTATGAGGGCGTGTTTAGGGGTGGGGTGGGGCATGTTTATGGGCGGGGTTGGATGGGGCAACTGGTGGCGAGTAACCCTTGAGGCCTGGCTAGTAGCTCAGGACTTGAAATTTTGAGCCCTGTTCTAAGGAACGTATTTATAAAGCTGTGGTGTGTTCTTTAAATGGCCATACTGCTGCTTCACAAACATAAATCTTTATAAAGCAGAGTGGAGTGTGTTACAAAGGTAAATGGCACTCGGCTGGCTTCTCAGGACTTCGAACATTAATAAAAGGAATGGTATTTGATGAATTCTGATACAATGAATACATAAGTTATGATTATGGAGAAATGTACAAACCTCTGGAGCCATGAATCCTCTGGTTCTAGCTACACCGGTGGTTCTTTTATCGTCCCATAGACTGCCCACTGCCAGTCCGTAATCAGCAATGCGGACATGTCCTTCTTCATCCATTAGAATGTTATCGGGCTTGAGATCCCTGCAAAGAGAAAGACTGTAATGCCCCGTACACACGGTCGGATTTTCCGATGGACAATGTCCGATCGGAGCGTGTTGTCGGAAATTCCGACCGTGTGTGGGCGCCATCGGACATTTTCCATCGGATTTTCCGACACACAAAGTTGGACAGCAGGAGATAAAATTTTCCGACAACAAAATCCGATCGCGTCAATTCCGACCGTGTGTGGCCTTTTCCGACGCACAAAGTGCCACGCATGCTCAGAAGAAATTCCGACACGGGACAGCTCGTTCTGGTAAACTTAGCGTTCGCAATGGATACAGCACTTTCGTCACGCTGCAATGTAAAAAATGGTTTAATACAGCGCACTCTCTTCTTCTTTATAATGTGACAAGAATTAAGTAGTTTTGCTGCTCATATTCACACACACTTCTCACAAACTTTTATTTGTGTTTTTTTAGTTGGATTCCCTCAATATATTGTTATTAGTTGTCACATCTGACAGTTTTATATTTTTTATGTTTTTTTTATTTTGTTTTTAAGCCTTTTTTTTTCTTTAATGTTTGGATTTTTTCCAAGGCTGATCTTTGTTCAATGTTATTTTTATTTTTACTCCAGAATATTTTTGTGTGTGTTTTGTGTGGCAAGTTACCCCAACACCATTGATATCTTTTATTATTTAATCTCAAGGAGATTGTTTGTTGTTGGTGTCCCTTGTTCATTTCACATTGTATATTAGAAATGTAGGTGAATCCTCACAAACCAACTGTCATTTTTGAAGTAAAACACATAGGAGAGTATAATTCAAAACAAAAATCCTTTATTAAGGGATCAGAACCAAACAAAGAGGGAGGCAACACTGGATCAACAGGAGAAATTAGCGAAGCCTGGGACCCCCACGGCAGACATCAATTCTTCAACATCAAAATTGGTGGCCTGAGGAGTCCATATGTAAGGGAGTGCAGTCTGGTCCGGGATTCGCTGAGATCCGGATAGCAGCAGATGACATCTGTGTCCCCAGGCTGTGGTACCACAAGAGGCTGCATTTTTTGGCCGACCAGACTGGACCCAGGGCAATCACTGTCTGGTCTTCCTTTCACACTTCCTTCCGGGCTGTGGCTCTGCAGTTGGAGATGTGGCAGGAGGAGGAGTAGGACCTGGAGGAGGAGGAGGACTGGGGGGACCTGGAGGAGGACTGTGAGGACCTGGAGGAGGACTGTGAGGACCTGGAGGAGGACTGGGAGGACCTGGAGGAGAGGGAGGAGGAGGAGGACCATCCCAAAGCTGTGTGTGAGGTGTAATTTGGCCCCTCATACCTTTCTCCAGAGCCTCTGATATGAGGGCCTCACACATGGCTTTTTGGCCCTCCTCCATCCTCTGCATTTTATATGCTATGAAGGCAGCAATGTTCTCCTGCCTGGTGTGGGGTGCTCCCAGGACCTCTGTAGCCCTCCAAAAGAATCTGATAGCCGCCTCCTCTAGGGCACTCGTCCTACTGCCACTTTCTCTTTTCAGGGGGGGTGGAGGGACCTGCAGATCAGCCAGCCGGCTCGGCCCGGCCACCTCCTGGCTGAGACTTCCCTGTGTATGAAAAAGGGACATAGTTGTAATGTTTTGCATCATCAATCACAATCCTAAATTAGTACTCCAAACTAACATCTGGTTAACATCATTGATTGGACAAGCAGAAATATTTAGAGGAATGCTATACCTGGCTCAATCTGGGCTCCTCCACATGCGGCCTGGAAGGCCCAGGTTGGGCGTCAGAAGCCTCAGCCAGGGGGGAAGGAAGCGTGGAAGGAAGACTGGAGAGTGATGACCTGGGTTCAGTCTGGCCTGCCAGAAAGTGCAGCCTGTCGTAGTACAACATCCTGGGGACATAGATGTCATCTGCTGCTCCGGATCTCTGTGAATCCAGGACCTTCTTGCGCTCCCTTAGATATGTGCTCCTCAGGCCACCAATTAATATCTTTAAATAAGTGATGTCTGCCGTGGGGATCACCTGCTTCACAATTTCACACAATTGCTCCAGTGCTGCCTTCCTCTTTGCTTGGTTCTTGAAATGGGGGTGGGTAATCTCCCACAGACAGGGCAGCTCA
The DNA here is from genome assembly GCF_042186555.1 of Aquarana catesbeiana. Lineage (NCBI taxonomy): Eukaryota > Metazoa > Chordata > Amphibia > Anura > Ranidae > Aquarana > Aquarana catesbeiana. The sequence goes on from NC_133327.1 coordinate 276,363,386, forward strand.
CTTAGCATATCAATGAATAGTGACATGAAGTCAGTATCTCTCATTAAGATATCCATGTTCACTGCAAGACACAACACAAGACAAAGCCTAATGTCAGACAAAACTCTCCTAATCTTGTTACAATATAGGCCTCAATCTAGAAGCAGTATAGGCACAAGTTTGTCTCTTACCTTCGTTCTTACGATCGGCGCGTCCAATGCTCCTTCCTCCGCTCACAGATCGTACGTAATACGCACGCGTGTTACGCTTTATACACACTGCGCATGCGTATAACTCCGCCCGCCCCTGACGTTCTTTCTAGTGTATTCCCCGCCCCTTTTCGTTCGGCGCAGTGGGTGAAGAGCATGATGGCAGAGTTACAGCAGGTGCATGCTAATTATAGCAACGAGGAGGAGGAGGAGGAAAGGCCGGATCCAGGCACGTCCCGATCCAGAAGGAGATGTTTTAAGGCCACAAATATGTCGTTTGGGGAGATGTTGGAGATGGTACACATCATGAGGAAGTCCGACTATGACGGAAAATATGGGCCTTACCCCAACCCGAATATCCGAAAGGCAAAAATCATTGGTAAAGTGGTCAGGAGTCTAGAGCGGAATTTCGGGGTACGAAGGTCTAAAGATCAGCTCAGGAAGCGGTGGTCGGACCTGAAGTTGAGAGAGCCAGAGCAGTACCGAAAGATCCGGAGAGTGCTGCAAAAAAGTAAGTAGTTGTGCTGTGTTCCTATTCTTTCTGTCTTTATTACGTTCGTTCTGCTCCATATGCTTTTATTAATTGTAACGTTTAAAAGGGCAACTTTAATGTTCATGGGCCCATTATTCGTTCGTATCAAACATTTTTATTTCGGCCTCTAGAACACCATTGTTTAGGCCATATGCATTTTCACACATTTTTTGGGGCCTACTTGGATGCCAAAGATTTGTTTGTGTAGATGGGTTTGTTACTAGAGTGAAATGACAACTAGATTGTGTGTAAAGAGAGGACACTGAGCAGCTGTTTTCACATCTGGACACTGGAGCACTAGTGTGGGACCCCAGAACACCATTTTTATTAGGGGGGCACACAGGTGCTCCAGTGTATACTATAGGGGGGGCTACATCTGTGAAGCTTGTACCAAACATGTAAAGTATTGCAGCTTGACAAAGGGCAATAAAAAAAATATACATCTTGGAACTCGGCTAAAATAGACAATTGTACCCCACTTCCAAGCAATGTTTCCTATTTCTAGTTCTGCCATCAAATATCTGTGTGCTAATTATACCATTTTTGTTTTACATAGGGGAGAAAAGACTCGGAGGACAGCCCTCATCCGAGGAGACCACAGACCCCCCACCTATGGAAGAAGGTGAAATACCCCCAAACGAAGAAGAAGAGCAGGAGGAAGAAGAAGACGTGGTGGAGATTGGCACCACAACAGGTGAGTGTCTGCGACCACAGGCTCAGGTAAAAGAGATGGATGGTGGCAGATTTTTGAGACCTTTTTTTTGTTCTTTATCTCTTTTTAGGTGATCATGATGTGAGGGATCCTGAACGCTTTACTTCAGAAAGTGCCCAGATACTTATCGGGGAGATCATTGGGTGTAATCTCCAATTGCAAAACATCCAGAACCAAATCAGTGATGTTATTAAAAAAAATAATAACATCATTGATGTTTTGGGGCGAATTTAAACCCCACAAAATCACCTGTTTTATTAATGTGGTCCAATCTTCCAAAAATTTTTAAAATGTTTAGAAAAGCCAAATTTGGAGGATGCACACAGTGTGCCAACATGTGCTATCTGCCATCACGGGAGATCAATGGACGCGTTTTGGGGGTGCAACACCTTCCTCAATTATAAAGTCGCATTGAGGAAAGGCTTTCTCCCCCAAAACACGTCCCTTGATCCCCCCTGATGGCAGATAGCACATGTTGCCATTCGTAAATTGGTGTGCATCTTCCAAATTTGGCTTTTCCAGGGGTGATTTCCCCCCATCTGAACGCTAGATCAAACCCAGTTCCTAAATACTGATGTCTGATCTAGCCTTCAGGTTTTACCTAATGTGAACTTTGTAAGTTCAAGTTTTTTGGCTTTCTTGTTGGTTTTACACAGGCCTGTTTTATCTGAAATGGATATTTTGATTTTTCATAATGCTACTGCAAACATTGTTATACAACAAACATGTTGGTTTGTTTTAAAAACCTTTGGTAAATGCGCATGTGATTGTGCAGGTATAAAAAAGTGCCTTACTCAAGAATGTGTGGATTATTGTCTCAACACTACAACACTTTTGGGGTGATGTAATTGTTGTTTTATGCACAAATGGGGGTTATTTCCTAAGGGCAAATCCTCTTTGCACTACAAGTGCAGGTTCAGTGCAGTTGCAAGTGCACTTGTAGTGAAATGTGTTTTTGCATTTAGGAAGTACCAGCCAACACTGTTTTTTATAAGGTTACCCAATCACGACATTTTCTGCACTCAACACATTTCTGTCAGGGTCAGCTAAAACAAACACAAGCAGTAAATGTCCACCAAGAATTTCTTTTGGTTGTTTTTTATTTGAAAAAGGTGTCACAGATTGTCTGGCATATTGATAGCCCCCTACCCGCAAAGAACTCCAGGTATCGTAACCGGACATCACGGGCATTCAGGGAGGGCAAGCCAGGACGGCCGCTTTCAAGTGCCGTCATTGTTGATGTATTTGGGATTCCGGCCTCAGGCCCAACTGAGCCAGCATAGTTGGCTGAATGTTTTTGTAGAAAATTATGGAGAACACAGCAGGCAAGTATTATATGGTTCAGTTTATACTCCGCCATATGGATGGGTGTCATAAATAATCGGAACCGGCTGGCCAGGATTCCAAATGTGTTCTCCACCACTCTTCGGGCTCTGGCCAGCCGGTAATTAAAAACCCTCTGTTCCGGGGTGAGGGTCCTCATCGGGAATGGCCGCATCAGGTGGTCCCCCAGCGCAAATGCTTCATCAGCAACGAACACAAATGGGAGACCTTCAACATTGTCCTCTGGAGGTGGCAAGTCCAAGCTGCCATTCTGGAGACGCCTGTAGAACTCCGTCTGGGCGATGACTCCACCATCGGACATCCGGCCATTCTTCCCCACGTCCACATACAAGAAGTCGTAATTAGCCGACACCACCGCCAACATCACTATACTATTAAACCCCTTGTAATTATAATAGTACGACCCCGAGTTGGGTGGTGGGACGATGTGGACGTGTTTCCCATCAATTGCCCCTCCGCAGTTAGGAAAGTCCCACCGCTGGGCAAAGTGGGAGGCCACAGTCTGCCATTCCTGTGGCGTGGAAGGAAACTGTTGAGGAAAAAACAATAAACATTACTATTTTTTCACAGAAACCTGGCAAGCAGATTAGACACAAACATTATGGGTCAACCTCCAGATAGCATTTATTAAGGGGAATTTAACAACAACAAAGTATAAGGTACACCTATCATATTCCCCCTCCCCCCCTCATGGGCCATTTCTAACATTATAGGGGGGGAGAACTCTTGGACAGGTAACCCTCTTCACTTCATTGAGAGATGAATGCCTAAATACAGGGTATTACTTGGAACAGCCCCTCCTTAGTTACACTATTGGCAGCCCACTGGACAGGTAAGAAGTGTCATAATACAAAGATATAAATACACACTGTACACATTTGAGCACATTTGGACATTCTGCTATTACCTATCAAGATCATAATAGGATACAAGAACTTTAAACAGTACCATTGGAAAGTATACAGGCAGGCCCTTGCACTACATGCTTTGGGGAATTAATCCATAAATCTGAGCACTAAAGAGATGGGTATAGTGTGTATGGGTTTGGCAAAGTCAGCAGATAGATGATTGAAGATAGAGAATTGGGATCAGCTGACTTAGCAGTTGGGGGAGGGAGGGTTACAAAAAATTTGGGGACACCACAAAAAAAAGCCTCTGCCACTCTGCCTGAATTTAAATCAAAAATAACATTTCAAAACATTTTAGGGGGTGTTTGGGGTAAAGCACTACTATGGAGCTGATAAAATACATTGTTAAGTGACTACATGAGGTGAATATAGGGCAGGAGACACCATGCTGGGGAGGTTATTGAAGGGCAAATATGTATGAAGGACCTAAAATAATAATTACATAAAAATCCAGCATGCATGAGGACAAAGGGGACATTCACAGCATATTACAATCATGGTAATTATGGAATGAGGGAAGAAATACAATATATTATCAAACATTCAATACAATAAAATGTGATATAAAAGGATAAAAATCTTACCTTCATATACTCCTTCTGCAGGACCTGGATGATGGCAGAACAGGTCTCTGGGATGATGATACCCAGAGCCTGGGGGGAGATGCCTGTCGAGAACTTCAAGTCCTGCAGGCTTCTCCCTGTGGCCAAATACCGCAAGGTAGCGACCAACCTCTGCTCCGGAGTGATGGCTTGCCTCATGCAGGTATCCTGCCTGCTAATATAGGGGGTCAGCGAAGCCAACAAACGGTGAAATACGGGGTCCGTCATCCGGAGAAAGTTCCTGAAATCATCAGGATTATTCTCACGGATCTCACGGAGCAAAGGCATATGACAGAACTGGTCACGCTGAAGCAACCAATTCTTGGTCCATGAACTCCTCCCCACCCTGTTCATGGACTGGACTTGTATCAAGGTCAGGACCCCAACACCAAGCCCCCACACAGCACGAACTCTACGAGGAGTACGCATACGAAACATGGCTAGAAAACGGTCGGCTGCTCAGAACGAAGTAACAGAACGCACTGAAGAACAGCAAGGCCTGTGAAGAGCGACCTGAAAAACAGCAACGAGCGGACAAGATCGCACAGAAAACTCCAATACGAACTGACTGCACGCACTGAAGAGCAGATACAAACCCACAAGCACAAACTGAACGGCAGAAAACGATCTGAAAGCCACGAGTCTGAAAAAGCGCGAATCGTCTCTCACCAAACTTTTACTAACACGAGATTAGCAAAAGGAGCCCAAAGGGTGCCGCGCTTGGTTCTGAACTGGCCTTTTCTAGTCTCGTCGTACGTGCTTGACGTCACCGCGTTCTTGGCGATCGGAAATTCCGACAACTTTGTGCGACCGTGTGTAGGCAAAACAAGTTTGAGCCAACATCCGTCGGAAAAAATCCGAGGATTTTGTTGTCGGAATGTCCGAACAAAGTCCGACCGTGTGTACGGGGCATAAGTGTCATTTTTTGGCACGGGTCATCCAAAACAGATTTTGAAGATCACTTTAGCGCCAACTGATATTTCAATTATAGGTGGCTGCTAGTGACAGAAGTTTTCCATTAGTTTCTTATATCAGTTGGTTGGAAAAGTGGGAAGATATTAGGTACCCATGTATATATGTGCCTCTCCTCAATCTCACCACTGCACAAATTTTACATAGGTATATGGTATACAATTGAATAGAATAGAATAGAATTAGTTACCTATGGAGGATGCCATTACTGTGAAGGAACTCCAGTCCACAAGCTATTTCCGCCACAATGAATCTGTAAAAGAGAAAAAAAAAGTTAGATTGAAACAAAATGACATTTAAAAGAAATGAAATTCAGATAGAAGCAGAACCCATGGGCAGAGGGAGGCAGGGGCAGGAAGGGGCTGGTCCAGTGTGATTAACAATGCCACCTGAGACAGGTGCAATTCCTGGTGCAGTTTTTACCAAGATCCCCAAGAAGTCTACTGGGCGATCCCAACAGTGTTAATTAGTCAACTAAAACGACTAAAACATTTTAGTCGACTAAAATGACTAAAATATTTTAGTCGACTAAATGAATACTATTTTAGTCGACTAAAATACGACTAAAAATAAAACAATTGAGATGACTAATATACGACTAAAACTAAAAGCCATTTTAGTCAAAAGACTAAAATGAGACTAAAACTAAAATGCTATTTTAGTCAAAAAACTAAAATGAGACTAAAACTAAAATGCCATTTTAGTGAAAAGACTATGACTAAAACTAAATTGCAATTACTGAAATGTACTGGAGATTTGGTCGACTAAATATGGCTAAAACTAAAACAATTGTGGAAGACTGGAAAATAGTATATGAATAGGGGCAGATGGCGCTACCTGAATTGGATAAATGATACTGTGTGTAGGCTGAGAACTTGTGTATCCTGTGTATTCTCCTCAAAATAGATTAACCAGTGCATTAATCCAAAGGAACAAAATAAAAAATAAATAATAATAAATAAATTAAATAAATAAAAATATATATATTGTATTTAAAAGTTGTGTATCTATGTGCCCAATGGGATTAATATCCCATACCTCTAGGTGCAGCCAACTATAAACGAGCCTTCAAAGAAAATATATATATATATCAAAATACAGGTAAGCAAACAATTCATCAATGGTGATGACACCAAATTATAAATAATAAGTGTAGCAATAGCACAGCCCCCCTAATAGTGTATAAGGGGTTAACGTAGGCCAAGTACTCCTTCCAACTGTTAAACTAGCTGGGAATAGTTGATATAATCAGTCCACGACCAGTGCCTTATATTGGTTGAATATTCGCGCTATATCTCCGCTGTGCACAATATACAGAGCTGGTGAAGCAAACCCAGCACTTTTCTTCACCATGAGAACAGCCAATTGTGAATTATAACAGCATATAAAGACCAAAATGTGCCAAAGGTATGCAAATGTGCCAAAAATTTAAATAAGAAAATATAAAATATAAAATAAAAAGTGAATAGATAAAAGTCAGTGTTTATGAAAGTCCTCAGTTAACATTCAGTTCATTCAGGAGTTCCTGCGTAGGGTGACTTTAGTGATGACAACTAGGCATGTGCATTTCGTTTCGTTCCGAATCGAAATTCGGATGAATTTTTCATTATTCGGAAATTCGGATGCATCCGAATTTCCAAATGACAAAAGTAAAGAATTTAAACGAATCCGAAAAAAAAACGAACGAATTCGAATAGAATTCGAAAACATATTTGAATCGAATTAGAAAACATATTCGAATCGAATTAGAAAACATATTCGAAAACATATTCGAATCGAATTAGAAAACATATTCGAAAACATATTCGAAAACATAATCAAATTAAAAAAAAATAGAAAACGTTTTTCTAAAAAAAACAATAAGGTAGCATATAAAATAATAAAGCAATAGAATATGTATATATATATATATATATATATATATATATATATATATATATATATATATATATATATATATATTTTTTATGCTTTTCTTTTCTATTATTTTATATTCTATAATAGTATTTTCAATTCAAATTCAAATTCATTCTATACGAAATTCGAATTTCGGAACATGGCTTCTGAAGTTTGAATTTCGTATAGAATGAATTCGAATTTGAATAGAAAAGATTAGAACAGAAAATAATAGAAAAGTATAGACTATAAAAACAATAGAACAGAATAGAAGAAAATATAATATATATATTATATTTTCTTCTATTCTGTTCTATTGTTTTTCTAGTCTATTCTTTTCTATTATTTTCTATTCTATTCTAATCTTTTACATTCAAATTTGATTTCGGTCTATATGAAATTCGAATTTTGGAAGATGTTTTATATATATATATATATATATATATATATATATATATATATATATATATATATATATATATAATTTTCTATTCTGTTTCATTGTTTTTCTATGCTATTCTTTTCTATTCTATTCTAAACTTTTCTATTCGAATTTGAATTCATTCTATACGAAATTCGAATTTCGGAAGATGGCTTCTGAAAGTGGAATTTCGTATAGAATGAATTCGAATTTGAATAGAAAAGATTAGAATAGAAAATAATAGACTAGACAAACAATAGAACAGAACAGAATAAAATATAATATATATAACTTATTCTATTCTGTTCTATTGTTTTTCTAGTCTTTTCTCTTCTACTCTATTCTAATCTTTTCTATTCAAATTCGAATTCATATTATAAGAAATTCAAATTTCGGAAGATGGTTTTATATATATATATATATATATATATATATATATATGTGTGTGTGTGTATATGTATAATATATATATATGTATATGTATAATATATATATATATATATATATATATATATATATATATATATATATATATATATATATATATATATATATAAACCATCTTCCGAAATTAGAATTTCTTATAAAATGAATTCGAATTTGAATAGAAAAGATTAGAACAGAGCAGAAGAGAAAAGACTAGAAAAACAATAGAACAGAATACAAAAAATTATATATATTATATTTTATTCTGTTCTATTGTTTGTCTAGTCTATTATTTTCTATTCTAATCTTTTCTATTCAAATTCAAATTCATTCTATACGAAATTCCACTTTCAGAAGCCATCTTCCGAAATTCGAATTTCGTATAGAATGAATTCAAATTCGAATAGAAAAGTTTAGAATAGAATAGAAAAGAATAGCATAGAAAAACAATGAAACAGATATATATAAAACATCTTCCAAAATTCGAATTTCATATAGACCGAAATCAAATTTGAATATAAAAGATTAGAATAGAATAGAAAATAATAGAAAAGAATAGACTAGAAAAACAATAGAACAGAATAGAAGAAAATATAATATATATATATATTATATTTTCTTCTATTCTGTTCTATTGTTTTTCTAGTCTATTCTTTTCTATTATTTTCTGTTCTAATTCGAATTCATTCTATAAGAAATTCAAACTTCAGAAGCCATGTTCCGAAATTCGAATTTCGTATAGAATGAATTTGAATTGAAAAGACTATTATAGAATATAAAATAATAGAAAAGAAAAGCATAAAAAAACAATAGAAGAGAATAATACAAAAAAATGACCGTATTTATCGGCGTATAACACGCACTGGCGTATAACACGCACCCCAAGTTTAGGAGGGAATTTTAAGGAAAAAAAAAACTTTTAGGAGGGAAGTTTAAGGGAAAAAAACTTACACTTAAATGCCCATCATTGCAGCCTTCTCAGTGCAGCCTTGCCCCAGTGCAGCCTTGTCAGTGCAGCCTTGTCAGTGCAGCCTTGTCAGTGCAGCCTTCCCAGTGTCCATTGCAGCCTTATCCCAGTGCAGCCCTGCCCCAGTGCAGCCTTGCCCCAGTGCAGCCTTGCAGCTCGCAGTTTGAAAATCCTGTGATCCCCTGCGATCCTGAGCTTCAAAATCGCCGACCGCGATTTGAAAATGGTGCCGCCGGCGCCAAAATACACAGAGCCGGTCCTCGGCTCTTCTCGGCGGCTCTCGTTCACTTTCGGCTCCACTCGTAGTCCCGCCCGGGATGGGCGTGACTGTGAGCGGAGCTATCCGAACCTAGCCGAGTACACTCGGCTAGGTTCGGGCGGCACTCGAGTGAAGCCGAAAGTGGCCGAGAAGTCTGTGTAATTCGGCGCCATTTTCAAATCGCGGTCGGCGATTTTGAAGATCTGTCAGCTCAGGATCGCAAGGGATCGGCATATAACACGCACCCATGATTTTCCCCTGATTTTAAGGGGAAAAAAGTGCGTGTTATATGCCGATAAATACGGTATATATATTTATATATATATTTTTTTTTATTTTTATTTTTTTTCTATGCTGGTCTATTGTTTTTCTATTCTTTTCTATTTTATTCTAATCCTTTCTATTTGAATGAATGCAAAATCATTCTATACGAAATTTGAATTTCCGAAAATGGTTATACAGAAACAGAATGAAATAGAATGAAATCGAATTCTAATAGAAAAGACTAGAACAGAAAAACAATAGAACAGAATAGAAAAAAAAAAATATATATATATATATATATATATATATATATATATACACACACATCTTCCGAAATTGGAATTTGGTACAGAATGAATTCAAATAGAAAAGATTAGAATAGAACAGAAAATAATATAAAAGAATAGCATAGAAAAACAATAGAACAGAATAGAAAAAAATATAAAATATTCTATTCTAATCTTTTCTATTCGAATTCATTCTGTACCAAATTCCAATTTCGGAAGATGGTTTTATTTATTTTTATATATATATAAAATATTTCTTTCTATTCTGTTATATTGTTTTTCTATTCTATTCTTTTCTATTAGAATTTGATTTCATTCTATTTCTATATAACTATTTTCTGAAATTCGAATTTTGTATAGAATGAATTTGAATTCAAATAGAAAAGATCAGAATATAATAGAAAATAATAGAAAAACAATAGAACAGAATAGAAAAAATATTTTTATATATATATATATATATATATATATATATATATATATATAAAACCATCTTCCAAAATTCGAATTTCGTATAAAATTAATTTGAATAGAAAAGATTAAAATAGAGTAGAAAGAATAGACTAGAAAAACAATAGAACAGAATAGAATAAGATATAATATATATATTATATTTTATTCTGTTCTGTTCTATTGTTTTTCTAGTCTATTCTTTTCTATTCAAATTCAAATTCATTCTATACGAAATTCGAATTTCAGAAGCCATCTTCCGAAATTCGAATTTCCTATAGAATGAATTCAAATTCGAATAGAAATGTTTAGAATAGAATAAAAAAGAATATCATAGAAAAACAATGAAACAGAATAGAAAAAAATATATATATTATATTTTATTCTCTTCTGTTCTATTGTTTTTCTAGTCTATTCTATTTCTATTCTAATCTTTTCTATTCAAATTCGAATTCATTCTATACGAAATTCTAATTTTAGAAGCCATCTTCCGAAATTCGAATTTCGCATAGAATTAATTCAAATTCGAATAGAAAAGTTTAGAATAGAATAGAAAAGAATAGCATAGAAAAACAATGGAACAGAATAGAAAAAAAATATAATATATATATTTAACCATCTTCCAAAATTGGAATTTGGTACAGAATGAATTCGAATTCAAATAGAAAAGCTTAGAATACAATATATTATATTTTTTTCTATTCTGATCTATTGTTTTTCTATGCTATTCTTTTATACTTTCTATTCTATCCTAATCTTTTCTATTGGAATTCGATTTCATTCTATACGAATTTCAAATTTCGCAAAATGGTTATATATAGTTTACTTTTTCAAATTCAGTTATTGTTTTTTTCGAATTTTATAGTTTTTTTCGAATGTGGTAGAAATTTTTCGAATTTGACAGTTTTTTTCGAATGTGGTAGAATTTTTTCGAATTTGATAGTTTTTTTCGAATGTGGTCGAATTTTTTCGAATTTGACAGTTTTTTTCGAATGTGTTAGAATTTTTTCGAATTTGATAGTTTTTTTCGAATACGGTCGAATTTTTTCGAATTTAATATTTTTTTCAAATGTAGTAACATTTTTTTTGAATTTGATAGTTTTTTTCGAATGTGGTAGAATTTTTTTCGAATTTGACAGTTTTTTTCGAATGTGGTAGAATTTTTTCGAATTTGACAGTTTTTTTCGAATGTGGTAGAATTTTTTCGAATTTGATAGTTTTTTCCGAATGTGGTAGAATTTTTTCGAATTTGACAGTTTTTTTCGAATGTGGTAGAATTTTTTCAAATTTGATAGTTTTTTTCGAATGTGGTAGAATTTTTTCGAATTTGACAGTTTTTTTCGAATGTGTTAGAATTTTTTCGAATTTGATAGTTTTTTTCAAATACGGTCGAATTTTTTCGAATGCGGTCGAATTTTTTCGAATGCGGTCGAATTTTTTCGAATTCGAATACGAAACGAAACGAATTTCGAAAACGAATGTAATGAATGCAACTAATTTAACTAAACGAATTAAGTTAAATAACGAATCGAAACAAAACGAAACTAAACGAATTTTTTCATCCTGCACATGTCTAATGACAACGGTAAATCTGCAGTGACTTAGGTGCTCCCCCTCAAGGGTCCCCACTCACCAGCTCCCCGCACCCCTGCAGGGGTAATACGTATGTAGAAACCAGTGTTGTTTTGAGATCCAATGAAGTTGTTCCTAACCGGCTTCTGCTCCGGATGTGGGTGTCCTTCACGATTGGATTTTTTCGGTAACTGTCTTTCTGGGAAATCTTCCAGGACGGCAGGCCTACTTCCCACCCGTTGGAGGAGGGAAAATTTTAGAACACTAGAAGGTGAGTGCCTATGAGGAATGATTTCCCTTGTGAACCAGGTTCAGGAGTTACTTCTTGTAGAGAAGTTACTTCTTGTAGAGAAGTAATTCCTGAACCTGGTTCACAAGGGAAATCATTCCTCATAGGCACTCACCTTCTAGTGTTCTAAAATTTTCCCTCCTCCAACGGGTGGGAAGTAGGCCTGCCGTCCTGGAAGATTTCCCAGAAAGACAGTTACCGAAAAAATCCAATCGTGAAGGACACCCACATCCGGAGCAGAAGCCGGTTAAGAACAACTCCATTGGATCTCAAAACAACACTGGTTTCTACATACGTATTACCCCTGCAGGGGTGCGGGGAGCTGGTGAGTGGGGACCCTTGAGGGGGAGCACCTAAGTCACTGCAGATTTACCGTTGTCATCACTAAAGTCACCCTACGCAGGAACTCCTGAATGAACTGAATGTTAACTGAGGACTTTCATAAACACTGACTTTTATCTATTCACTTTTTATTTTATATTTTATATTTTCTTATTTCAATTTTTGGCACATTTGCATACCTTTGGCACATTTTGGTCTTTATATGCTGTTATAATTCACAATTGGCTGTTCTCATGGTGAAGAAGAGTGCTGGGTTTGCTTCACCAGCTCTGTATATTGTGCACAGCGGAGATATAGCGCGAATATTCAACCAATATAAGGCACTGGTCGTGGACTGATTATATCAACTATTCCCAGCTAGTTTAACAGTTGGAAGGAGTACTTGGCCTACGTTAACCCCTTATACACTATTAGGGGGGCTGTGCTATTGCTACACTTATTATTTATAATTTGGTGTCATCACCATTGATGAATTGTTTGCTTACCTGTATTTTGATATATATATATATTTTCTTTGAAGGCTCGTTTATAGTTGGCTGCACCTAGAGGTATGGGATATTAATCCCATTGGGCACATAGATACACAACTTTTAAATACAATCCATATATTTTTATTTATTTAATTTATTTATTATTATTTATTTTTTATTTTTGTTCCTTTGGATTAATGCACTGGTTAATCTATTTTGAGGAGAATACACAGGATACACAAGTTCTCAGCCTACACACAGTATCATTTATCCAATTCAGGTAGCGCCATCTGCCCCTATTCATATACTATTTTCCTTGCTTATCTCATCCCTGTGCGGGGTGAGTAAGGGGAGGCTGCAAGCCTGTGGTCTGTGAGCGCGGAAATTCTACTTACTCTCTATAATTGTGGAAGACTAATATGGTGCAGACAATATGTACTGTCTCCATCTCTTTTCACATGAGCAATCATTGCCCGCTATGGGAAAAGCTGTGTGAGAGCAGTGGTCAGGCTTTCCAGGGTGCTGCCAGCGTGGGGTATTTAAACCATTGCTGCAGCACTGAGTATGTAAAAATAAAATAGAAAGAAGAGCATATATATATATATTACTCTATATACAATCTGACTGCATTACAGTAATAAATACAAAGGATTTAATTGGACTTAAAAATCTTATAAGGCTTGCTTTCTTTTCTATTTTAAACTTAGTAATGAAACTTACTTGATGGTGTCACTGTCAACTGGGGAATAGTTCCAGATGAAGTCACTTAAACTCCCCCTGCAGACATATTCCATCACAAAACAGGTGGTGAAGGGGGTTTGGAAGGCGGCATATAGCTGAATTAGAAAGGGGCACCCTTCTGACTTCTCCATGGCATAGCGTTCTATATCGAGGTCGTAGGTATTTCTAGTCTTAATGACTGACTGGATGGCCACCTTCTGCTGGCTCTTTCGGTGGGTAGCCAGAACAACCTGAATGAGGGAGAAGACAACAATTAGTGGGGTCCTCGGTGTTGAAAGGGTGTTTTGTGGGTGGAGCTAGTAAGTTAAGTTACAGGGAGTAAATGAGCACTTACCCTTCCAAAGCTTCCTTCACTGAGCTCATAGTGCAGTGTGAAGCTTGACAGAGTTATTGTCATGTCCTCGCTTGGTGCGGTGGAGTCATATCCAGTGGTTTCAGTCTCTGAGTTGAAACATTCCGAAGGTCCTGGAAAGACACTCACCATGCTTAGGGCAGTGTCAGGGGTTCCAGCCTCAGCCGAGGCAGGATGGGAAGGGCTGCAAGGTCCTAAAAGCACACACTCTGTGCCCAGGTTGTTGTTGGGGGTTCCATCTTCATCTGGACATGCAGGGCTGCAATGTGCTGAATGTTACGAATGGACCTCCATAATGCTGGAGGTGCTGATGTGGGTCCCAACCTTAGCCAAGGTGGGACTGGCAGGGCTATGACACCCTGAGGGTTCTAGAGATCACCGGTAGTGGTCCTCATCTCCAGACATGGAATTGATGGCTGCAGTCACCTCAGCCGAGGTGAGGCAGGAAGGGCTACCAGACCCTGAAACGACACTAATGCTCATTTTGGTGTCATTGGTTCCAGTCACGGCTGGATGTGCAGGGCTTGAATGCCCTGAAGGTGTTGCAGAAACCTCCATCAGGTTGGAGGGGCTGATGTTATTAGTCCCAGCCTTATCCAAGGTGGGAATGGCAGGGCTATGACACCCTGAGGGTTCTAGAGATGACTGGTAGTGATCCTCATCTCCAGACATGGAATTGGTGGCTGCAGTCACTTCAGCCGAGGTGAGGCAGGAAGGGCTACCAGACCCTGAAACGACACTGATGCTCATTTTGGTGTCATTGGTTCCAGTCTCAGCTGGATGTGCATGGCTGAACATGTGACTAGTTTCAAAAACATTTGAAGTCACATGGCTAAACATGTGACTAGTTTCAAAAACATTTGAAGTAATGGGACTTTTTTAGGGTTGACTTTTTTGATGACTTTTTTTCATAACTGGGCATATCTGGACTTCTTTTCATATATTCAGCACTGTGCTACTTTACAAAAATATTTGAAGTCACATGACTAAAATAACAGTTTTTTTGTTGACTTTTTTTAATAAAAACAAAACAAAAAAAAATCTTTGTGATTTGAGCCTTGTAACATTATGTAATCTTTCTGTAATCACTGCACAGGCTGGAAGAGTTGGCTCTGTTGACTTGCACAGAACTTTCCTCTTAACACTGAATATTCTTACAGGAGGGGAAAACACAGGAATGACCAATCAGCAGGCTGGACGTGTGCCCTCCCCTGGCTGTGTCCTGTAACTGCCATGGACAATCCGGGAGTTGGTCGTGCCATCTATGGTGGTGTCTGGATCAGAAAACTGGCTGAACCAAATTCCCCATCTTTTGGCAGGTAAGATATTTCTGACAAATATATTTCAATGGGCTATTTATTTCTTTGGAGTTCTGCTTTATATATTTGGTGCTGGTGGGGGAGGGGGCAGTATGGTGTCTGGGGAACTGCTTGTTTTGCTGGTTGCATGGAATTACTTCAACCTCTTCCCTCAATAAAGCTCTGTTCTGCTCTATAATTAATCTGATGTCAGTTCAATCGGTTCTACTTAATGGGCTTGTCACTTAATTTGTGTTAATGGCACAATTTTTAGTTGCCCATAGCAACCAATAAGCCTCTGGCTGTCTATTTTACAGCCAGGATTGAAATGACATAAGGAAGCTGATTGGTTTCCAACCAAACAGGGCTGTTGTATCATTATCAGACATTTCATATTATTAGACCCTATGTTCCCTTCCAAGTGTAAAGGACAAGTGTACAAACATGTCGCCAACAGCAACCAATCAGAGGGTCATTTTACTACGATACAGAGTGAAAAAAATTGCTGTGTTTGGAGAGCTTTGAATTATTCGACTTTATAGGCTTGTTACATAAAGCGTGTTATTGGTAAAAAGAAAAAGATTGGTAAAAATTGCCTGTTGCCCATAGTGACCATAGCCCTATATATGAGATAGCTGCTAAAAAGGTAAACATCCTTGTTGCCATAGTAACCATTTTGTTTACTTGTTTACAATCCTGAGCTGTAATGTAGACAGAGGGGGGGCTCTTTTTTTTACAGCTTAGGTTTGTAAACAAGTAAACAAAATGGTTGCTATGGCAACAAGGTTGTTTACCTTTTTAGCTAAATGTATAGGCCCTATGTTCTCTAGAACAAGTACCAGTGGAGGCCCGTCCATAGGCGCCGCCCCCCCCCCCCCCCCAGGCATTAAAAAAAAAAATTTGAAAAAAAAAAAAAATTTAAATGGCCCTTAAAAAAAAAAAAAAAAAATTGAAAAAAAGCCCTTAAGTGGACTGTGTTTGGGCATCGGGCACAGTGCACTATGGAAAGCGCCACGTCTATGCAATCACAAGACTGCAGACGAGGCGCTTCATTTGCGGGGTTTTAACCCGCCTTGTGGCGCAAAGCAAAACGCTGATCGGCATCCGCCCAGCGCCCATAGTGTATTACTATGTCCGTGTGCTTTGAGTGACAGACTAGTTAGTAGTCTGTCACTTCCGGTTTTCCCTGTGTCAGACCAGTGCGCCCGAGCGGAGGAGCGGACTCCTCCGCTGCCTTTAACTTCAAAGAGGCAAAGCCGAATTTTTCCACTGCTAAACTGAGACACAGCAACACCAGTGGAGATAATAGAAGCATTGACGATCACACAAGGCTGGTCTCCTTATTTCTACAGGATGGATGTTTCACAAGTGCCGATCGTCAGTGCTTCTATCTCCACTGGTGTTGCTGTGTCTCGGTTTGGCAGTGTCAGTGGAGGCTCTTGTTAAACACACAGCCCATGTTGTGAATTATCCCCATCCATCCATCCTGTAGAAATTAGGAGAACAGCCTTGTGTGACTGAATAGGAGTAAAACAAATAATGTAATCGCGCCAAAGTCCATGGAAATACAGCCAAAATAAATGGGAAAAAAGTCAATAGATGATGCCAGAAAGAGATCTGTGATCCTAGGATCAATGAAAATCTAGGAATCCGGGAAATCTATTTCTCCAAGATACCAAGGGCAGCTTCCTGTTGAGTGAAGTCAGTCTCCATATGAACATAAAAAACCAAAAAAGAAAGCGCCTCTTAAGTATAGCAGATTTATTTGTGTGTTAAAAGCATAGTATACACTCACATTAAGGTAGATGATGTACTGCTTCCATAAAGAACTGGTCCCGGTGTCTCTCGGTGGTGACTGGTGATCAAAAGGGAGCCTAGATGGACGCCGTGCGGTGGCCGCGGACCTCCGCTCGGAGGCACCGGCTGTACAAGCGGTGTAGTGAAGAAGTCACTTCCGCGTTCCAGCGGATCACATGGGAGATGACGTCACTGGGACAGTTCAGACTAGCTGGGAACCACTACGCGTTTCAGAGCATGCGCGAAGCTCATAACGAGCATGCGCACTCCTTTTTCAAGTGTCTAATGGAAAAAAACTAACCAGGAAGCTTAAATAACTACGAAGTGGCGATAAGGACCAATCATAATCAAGAAGGGGGAGGGAGCAATAACGGAAATAGCTATAACGACATTAGAACGAGTTCTTTATAGATTACATAGTATATTGATAGAGTATATTGGCACTACGAAAATGTACAATATTAGATCGCAAAAAGAGTTTACATATATATGTATATATATATAGTATTAGATAATACAAGTTAATGAGATGGTATAATGATGATTTAAAAAGATAATAATGATAATAATAATAATTTAAAAAAGGTAAATGTGCGGATAAAATTGATAATCAATATATACATGTAGTATTAAATATAAAAAAAAAAAAAAAAAAAAAAAAAAAAATATAAAATAGGGGGTTCATATCTGGACTGGACAAGGACACTGAATACAGGAATTATATATATCCCTTGTTAATACCCGCATGTGCACACAACACGTAAAGTGACTATTGTGCATACATGCACTTAGTCACTGCCCACACGTGTGTGCATGCGTACACCTACATGTGTAAGCACGCACGCACACACGCATACATGCATCTATAGGGAAAAAACCCCAAATATGTTAATGGACTGAGAGCACCAGTTTGTAAATTTATAATAATAATAAAAATCATCAGAATAAAAATTCAAGAATCCATATGATGGATAATAAAAAACTACTATTAATTCTATTATGTTAGTATTAAAGAACAGGACCTCAGTAAATAGATGAATAATACGTATAATAAATTATCCAGATGAGGGTTAATTCCAATATTGATATTAATCCATATAGTGTATCATGAAACATCTCAAAAGGTTTAATGTAAAGATAGAAGAAGCTGAATGGATTGGAAAGACAATATTTGAAATATTTCCATATAAGGGTACACTCTATAAAATAGTATTGACCTCCAGTTCCTCATTTAACCCGTTAGGCGCTAAAGTATCTAAGATAAAAATCCAAAAAGTTTCGCGCTCACAAAGTTTAGAAAAGCGTTCGGCCTCGGATAATTGGTGTGGGATAGACTCAATTACCCACACCTGTAGGCCGACAGTAGATTTCTGGTGGCATTCAAGAAAGTGTCTGGGGACGCTATGCTCATCACAGCCTTGTTCTATAAAACGGCGATGTTTGCCGAACCGTTGTCGCAAAGGACAAATAGTGCGCCCAACGTACAGTAATTTACAAGGACATGTGAGGCAATATACAACGTAATTTGTAGAACAGTTGTAAAAGCCTTCTAGTTGGTATATTTTGTCCTTATGTTGAAAACTTTTTTGGCCATGTCTGACAAAAGTACAAGTTTTGCATAAGGCCTTATTGCATCTATACATACCCGTAAGTGGAATCAGGCAAAGTGGGCTCTCTGATTTGTGTGTTTTAAGCTTACTGGGTGCTAATTTATTTTTCAATGTTGGGGCCCTTCTATATGTAACCATCGGTTTATCGCTAAGGTTTTCAAGGAGAAAAGGATCCTGTTTGAGAATCCCCCAATGTTTAAGAAGTATAGATTCCATTCTTCTATGTTTGTTGTGGTACCTGGTAATGAAGCGAACCGTACAGTGATCAGCCTGTTTCGTGGTTTTGGGTTTTTTTCCGGGCAGATAGATGGCATGGGCTTGGTCAACCAGTTTTTCAGGGAACCCTTTTTCCAAAAATTTATTTTTAAGGTGAATGCTCTGTGCGATATAATCAGATTCTCTGGTACAGTTTTGCCTTAGTCTGCAAAACTGACCCTTTGGTATATTATTTATCCACTGTGGATGGTGACAACTAGTATAATGCAAATATGAATTACCTGATGTCGGTTTCGTGTAATTACGGGAAAAAATGGAATTAGTATCATGAAATAATTCCAAGTCAAGGAAAGAGAGACTTTCCTTGTTGTGTTCAAATGTAAAAGAAAGACCAAAGTCATTACTATTGCAATAAGAAACAAAACCTTCTATAGACGATGATGGGCCGTCCCAAATGACTAAAATGTCATCTATAAATCTGCCAAAAAATACAATATGTCGAGCAAAGGAATTATTGCTCCATATATATTTTTCCTCCCACAGACCCATGGTAAGGTTGGCATAAGAGGGGGCAAAATTAGTGCCCATAGCTGTACCATGGGTCTGTAGGTAGAAGTCATCATTAAAATGAAAATAATTGTGACTTAAACAGAATAAAGTTGCATCGGAAATGAATACAGCCTGTTTACCATTAATATTGGAATCTAACGAGAGGAAGTGTTGTACCGCCATTAGGCCTATCTGGTGAGGAATAGATGTGTATAAGGAATTAACATCCAAAGATAGCCAGGAGTAGCTGTCTTGCCAACTATACGGTGCCAACAATTCCATAAGATGTATAGAATCTCGAATATATGAGGGGAGATTCTGTGCTAGGGGTTGTAAGAATGAATCTACATATTGGGAGAAGCCGCTCGTAATGCTATCCATGGAGGCAACGATAGGTCTACCGGGAGGATTAAGGGGATTTTTGTGTATTTTAGGTAAATAATAAAAATACGGTGTATTGTAAAAATCTTTTCTTAGAAAGGAGGCTTCAGATTTGGTAATGATACCATCTATTAATGCAGAGTGAACTAAAGTCTCTGCTTCAACTTTAAATTGGGGAAGGGGGTCAGAGGTAAGCTTTTTGTATGTGGTGCGATCTGACAGTAGTCTAGATGCCTCCGTGATATAAGACGTTCGATCTATAATAACGATTCCCCCTCCCTTATCGGCCGATTTGATGATGATGTCAGGATTATTGGATAGAGAGTGGAGTGCGAGCTTTTCCCCGGAGGTAAGATTGTGAGAACGGTATTTATATGTATTGTCATTATGCTCACATAATTTTTGTAGGTCCGAGTGTACGACTTTATAAAAGGTCTCAATATAAGGCCCCTTAGACCTTGTGGGGTAAAAAGCAGATTTAGGTTTAAGACTAGTATGTTTAACAGGGGGTGAATTATCAAAATGCTGGGTGAGTAGTTCAAGGTCTAAACCACTGGCTATAGGATCTGATTCTAGATCTGAGTCATAAACACTAATGGAGCTATCAGATATATCACATATAATATCACCAGAGGGAGCTGTAGATGTAATAATAGGAGCGGTACTTTCAACAGGTTTGTTTTTAATGGATTGGATATTGAAATATCTTTTTAAAGTGAGATTCCTTACAAATTTGTTAAGGTCTTTAAACAAAAGGAAAGAATTGGGAGGTGTGGTAGGTGAAAAGGTAAGTCCTTTGCTGAGTAGGGAAATTTCATCAGAAGATAATGTATGTGACGATAAATTAAAAAGTTTTATCGTTTCTGTTGTTTTGTGTGAGATTTTGGGTTTATTTCGTCCTCCTCTACATCCTCGTCTGTGTATTTTCTTTTGTGGCGTTGTTTTTGACATGGGCCTCTCTCTAAAAAAGGTGAAGAGAAAGTAATAGCTTTAGAGTGTGAGGCTATTTCACCCCTCTCGAAATCTCCTAGTAGGAGGCTTGGTTTGTTAGGGATGGTAATATGAACATCAGGAGTGGAGGATGTACCCTCAGAATCAATATTGAAGGTGGATGGGTTGGTTATCCCATTAATGGATGGTGTAGGTGTAAAGTCTTTAACGAGATTTTGGCTCACCTTGAGTGTGGGGGCCAGAGCCAAAGATGATGTTGGCACGGGTGTTGGAGGCTGAGATGTGGTAGAAGAGGTGCCCATTTTGCCTGCCAACGATAGATCCGTCTGATTGGTATCATGTTTTGACGATCGAGCTGATTTGGGCACAATTTTGGAGTCATGTATAGAACCTGTATTAGGATGGGGGGGTTTTCGTGAAGTGAGTGTTTTATTGATGTTTATATGGTTACTATTATAATATTGAGTGCCTCTAGTTGGGACTGCCTTGTGAGGTGGATGAAAGTCGATGTCACCTGTAATATTAGGAAACACTTTAGTAGGATGAGGTGTTAAAGACATTAGGGCCGGTATATTCTCATTATGTTTCCAAGAGAATATTCTATTAAATCTATAGTCGTCTAAATCTCTGCGGAATTTACCAATCTTGGTTTTTAGCAAAATATTTTCTTTGTTTTTAGTGTTCCTTTTGAGCGTCTCTAGCCAAGTGGGAGGGATTTTCAGGTTAAAGGAGGATATTTCTGATGTCAACATCTGTATCTGATGTACTATCTCATTGTATTTTAGATTCCTCTGACTAATGATGATTCCTAGCCATTTGGTTGTGCAAAATTCTGCTAAATTTTCCCACTCCGTGGTGTGGGCGATATCCAAAAAGGAACAAGTTTTAAGAATTCTAAGACCTCTGGGGGAAATTTTCTCTTTTACATATTTGGCAAGAAAAAATTGATCCCACCAGTGTGTATTGGCTATATGGATTAACCTTTCAAGTTTCTTGAATCTACCACAAAGTGTGTATCTATCAGTGCGGGACAGTTTGGATGAATTACAGAATAATTCAGGGGGTAGGCTGGTATATAAAGTGTCCAGTGTCTCATATTTATGCAATTCTATATCCTCAA
The DNA here is from genome assembly GCF_042186555.1 of Aquarana catesbeiana. NCBI lineage: Eukaryota > Metazoa > Chordata > Amphibia > Anura > Ranidae > Aquarana > Aquarana catesbeiana. The sequence continues at coordinate 276,385,302 of NC_133327.1, forward strand.
TGAGGTCCATTAGGTAATAAATACTATAAAAATGCTATATTAATTAAAAAATCGTATGTATATATACAAATATACTCTATCAAAATAGACCAAAACAATAATAAAAGAGATATATAAAATACTGTATTAATGTTTAGATAAAATATATTACTAAATGTATTAAACTCCTAGGACCAGCAGCAATACAAGACTTCTAATGAAACCAGGAGTAAAACAAATAATGTAATCGCGCCAAAGTCCATGGAAATACAGCCAAAATAAATGGGAAAAAAGTCAATAGATGATGCCAGAAAGAGATCTGTGATCCTAGGATCAATGAAAATCTAGGAATCCGGGAAATCTATTTCTCCAAGATACCAAGGGCAGCTTCCTGTTGAGTGAAGTCAGTCTCCATATGAACATAAAAAACCAAAAAAGAAAGCGCCTCTTAAGTATAGCGGATTTATTTGTGTGTTAAAAGCATAGTATACACTCACATTAAGGTAGATGATGTACTGCTTCCATAAAGAACTGGTCCCGGTGTCTCTCGGTGGTGACTGGTGATCAAAAGGGAGCCTAGATGGACGCCGTGCGGTGGCCGCGGACCTCCGCTCGGAGGCACCGGCTGTACAAGCGGTGTAGTGAAGAAGTCACTTCCGCGTTCCAGCGGATCACATGGGAGATGACGTCACTGGGACAGTTCAGACTAGCTGGGAACCACTACGCGTTTCAGAGCATGCGCGAAGCTCATAACGAGCATGCGCACTCCTTTTTCAAGTGTCTAATGGAAAAAAACTAACCAGGAAGCTTAAATAACTACGAAGTGGCGATAAGGACCAATCATAATCAAGAAGGGGGAGGGAGCAATAACGGAAATAGCTATAACGACATTAGAACGAGTTCTTTATAGATTACATAGTATATTGATAGAGTATATTGGCACTACGAAAATGTACAATATTAGATCGCAAAAAGAGTTTACATATATATGTATATATATATATAGTATTAGATAATACAAGTTAATGAGATGGTATAATGATGATTTAAAAAGATAATAATGATAATAATAATAATTTAAAAAAGGTAAATGTGCGGATAAAATTGATAATCAATATATACATGTAGTATTAAATATAAAAAAAAAAAAAAAAAAAAAAAAAAATATAAAAAAGGGGGTTCATATCTGGACTGGACAAGGACACTGAATACAGGAATTATATATATCCCTTGTTAATACCCGCATGTGCACACAACACGTAAAGTGACTATTGTGCATACATGCACTTAGTCACTGCCCACACGTGTGTGCATGTGTACACCTACATGTGTAAGCACGCACGCACACACGCATACATGCATCTATAGGGAAAAAACCCCAAATATGTTAATGGACTGAGAGCACCAGTTTGTAAATTTATAATAATAATAAAAATCATCAGAATAAAAATTCAAGAATCCATATGATGGATAATAAAAAACTACTATTAATTCTATTATGTTAGTATTAAAGAACAGGACCTCAGTAAATAGATGAATAATACGTATAATAAATTATCCAGATGAGGGTTAATTCCAATATTGATATTAATCCATATAGTGTATCATGAAACATCTCAAAAGGTTTAATGTAAAGATAGAAGAAGCTGAATGGATTGGAAAGACAATATTTGAAATATTTCCATATAAGGGTACACTCTATAAAATAGTATTGACCTCCAGTTCCTCATTTAACCCGTTAGGCGCTAAAGTATCTAAGATAAAAATCCAAAAAGTTTCGCGCTCACAAAGTTTAGAAAAGCGTTCGGCCTCGGATAATTGGTGTGGGATAGACTCAATTACCCACACCTGTAGGCCACATGCGGGTATTAACAAGGGATATATATAATTCCTGTATTCAGTGTCCTTGTCCAGTCCAGATATGAACCCCCTTTTTTATATTTTTTTTTTTTTTTTTATATTTAATACTACATGTATATATTGATTATCAATTTTATCCGCACATTTACCTTTTTTAAATTATTATTATTATCATTATTATCTTTTTAAATCATCATTATACCATCTCATTAACTTGTATTATCTAATACTATATATATATACATATATATGTAAACTCTTTTTGCGATCTAATATTGTACATTTTCGTAGTGCCAATATACTCTATCAATATACTATGTAATCTATAAAGAACTCGTTCTAATGTCGTTATAGCTATTTCCGTTATTGCTCCCTCCCCCTTCTTGATTATGATTGGTCCTTATCGCCACTTCGTAGTTATTTAAGCTTCCTGGTTAGTTTTTTTCCATTAGACACTTGAAAAAGGAGTGCGCATGCTCGTTATGAGCTTCGCGCATGCTCTGAAACGCGTAGTGGTTCCCAGCTAGTCTGAACTGTCCCAGTGACTTCATCTCCCATGTGATCCGCTGGAACGCGGAAGTGACTTCTTCACTACACCGCTTGTACAGCCGGTGCCTCCGAGCGGAGGTCCGCGGCCACCGCACGGCGTCCATCTAGGCTCCCTTTTGATCACCAGTCACCACCGAGAGACACCGGGACCAGTTCTTTATGGAAGCAGTACATCATCTACCTTAATGTGAGTGTATACTATGCTTTTAACACACAAATAAATCCGCTATACTTAAGAGGCGCTTTCTTTTTTGGTTTTTTTATGTTCATATGGAGACTGACTTCACTCAACAGGAAGCTGCCCTTGGTATCTTGGAGAAATAGATTTCCCGGATTCCTAGATTTTCATTGATCCTAGGATCACAGATCTCTTTCTGGCATCATATATTGACTTTTTTCCCATTTATTTTGGCTGTATTTCCATGGACTTTGGCGCGATTACATTATTTGTTTTACTCCTGGTTTCATTAGAAGTCTTGTATTGCTGCTGGTCCTAGGAGTTTAATACATTTAGTAATATATTTTATCTAAACATTAATACAGTATTTTATATATCTCTTTTATTATTGTTTTGGTCTATTTTGATAGAGTATATTTGTATATATACATACGATTTTTTAATTAATATAGCATTTTTATAGTATTTATTACCTAATGAACCTCATTGAGGATATAGAATTGCATAAATATGAGACACTGGACACTTTATATACCAGCCTACCCCCTGAATTATTCTGTAATTCATCCAAACTGTCCCGCACTGATAGATACACACTTTGTGGTAGATTCAAGAAACTTGAAAGGTTAATCCATATAGCCAATACACACTGGTGGGATCAATTTTTTCTTGCCAAATATGTAAAAGAGAAAATTTCCCCCAGAGGTCTTAGAATTCTTAAAACTTGTTCCTTTTTGGATATCGCCCACACCACGGAGTGGGAAAATTTAGCAGAATTTTGCACAACCAAATGGCTAGGAATCATCATTAGTCAGAGGAATCTAAAATACAATGAGATAGTACATCAGATACAGATGTTGACATCAGAAATATCCTCCTTTAACCTGAAAATCCCTCCCACTTGGCTAGAGACGCTCAAAAGGAACACTAAAAACAAAGAAAATATTTTGCTAAAAACCAAGATTGGTAAATTCCGCAGAGATTTAGACGACTATAGATTTAATAGAATATTCTCTTGGAAACATAATGAGAATATACCGGCCCTAATGTCTTTAACACCTCATCCTACTAAAGTGTTTCCTAATATTACAGGTGACATCGACTTTCATCCACCTCACAAGGCAGTCCCAACTAGAGGCACTCAATATTATAATAGTAACCATATAAACATCAATAAAACACTCACTTCACGAAAACCCCCCCATCCTAATACAGGTTCTATACATGACTCCAAAATTGTGCCCAAATCAGCTCGATCGTCAAAACATGATACCAATCAGACGGATCTATCGTTGGCAGGCAAAATGGGCACCTCTTCTACCACATCTCAGCCTCCAACACCCGTGCCAACATCATCTTTGGCTCTGGCCCCCACACTCAAGGTGAGCCAAAATCTCGTTAAAGACTTTACACCTACACCATCCATTAATGGGATAACCAACCCATCCACCTTCAATATTGATTCTGAGGGTACATCCTCCACTCCTGATGTTCATATTACCATCCCTAACAAACCAAGCCTCCTACTAGGAGATTTCGAGAGCGGTGAAATAGCCTCACACTCTAAAGCTATTACTTTCTCTTCACCTTTTTTAGAGAGAGGCCCATGTCAAAAACAACGCCACAAAAGAAAATACACAGACGAGGATGTAGAGGAGGACGAAATAAACCCAAAATCTCACACAAAACAACAGAAACGATAAAACTTTTTAATTTATCGTCACATACATTATCTTCTGATGAAATTTCCCTACTCAGCAAAGGACTTACCTTTTCACCTACCACACCTCCCAATTCTTTCCTTTTGTTTAAAGACCTTAACAAATTTGTAAGGAATCTCACTTTAAAAAGATATTTCAATATCCAATCCATTAAAAACAAACCTGTTGAAAGTACCGCTCCTATTATTACATCTACAGCTCCCTCTGGTGACATTATATGTGATATATCTGATAGCTCCATTAGTGTTTATGACTCAGATCTAGAATCAGATCCTATAGCCAGTGGTTTAGACCTTGAACTACTCACCCAGCATTTTGATAATTCACCCCCTGTTAAACATACTAGTCTTAAACCTAAATCTGCTTTTTACCCCACAAGGTCTAAGGGGCCTTATATTGAGACCTTTTATAAAGTCGTACACTCGGACCTACAAAAATTATGTGAGCATAATGACAATACATATAAATACCGTTCTCACAATCTTACCTCCGGGGAAAAGCTCACACTCCACTCTCTATCCAATAATCCTGACATCATCATCAAATCGGCCGATAAGGGAGGGGGAATCGTTATTATAGATCGAACGTCTTATATTACGGAGGCATCTAGACTACTGTCAGATCGCACCACATACAAAAAGCTTACCTCTGACCCCCTTCCCTAATTTAAAGTTGAAGCAGAGACTTTAGTTCACTCTGCATTAATAGATGGTATCATTACCAAATCTGAAGCCTCCTTTCTAAGAAAAGATTTTTACAATACACCGTATTTTTATTATTTACCTAAAATACACAAAAATCCCCTTAATCCTCCCGGTAGACCTATCGTTGCCTCCATGGATAGCATTACGAGCGGCTTCTCCCAATATGTAGATTCATTCTTACAACCCCTAGCACAGAATCTCCCCTCATATATTCGAGATTCTATACATCTTATGGAATTGTTGGCACCGTATAGTTGGCAAGACAGCTACTCCTGGCTATCTTTGGATGTTAATTCCTTATACACATCTATTCCTCACCAGATAGGCCTAATGGCGGTACAACACTTCCTCTCGTTAGATTCCAATATTAATGGTAAACAGGCTGTATTCATTTCCGATGCAACTTTATTCTGTTTAAGTCACAATTATTTTCATTTTAATGATGACTTCTACCTACAGACCCATGGTACAGCTATGGGCACTAATTTTGCCCCCTCTTATGCCAACCTTACCATGGGTCTGTGGGAGGAAAAATATATATGGAGCAATAATTCCTTTGCTCGACATATTGTATTTTTTGGCAGATTTATAGATGACATTTTAGTCATTTGGGACGGCCCATCATCGTCTATAGAAGGTTTTGTTTCTTATTGCAATAGTAATGACTTTGGTCTTTCTTTTACATTTGAACACAACAAGGAAAGTCTCTCTTTCCTTGACTTGGAATTATTTCATGATACTAATTCCATTTTTTCCCGTAATTACACGAAACCGACATCAGGTAATTCATATTTGCATTATACTAGTTGTCACCATCCACAGTGGATAAATAATATACCAAAGGGTCAGTTTTGCAGACTAAGGCAAAACTGTACCAGAGAATCTGATTATATCGCACAGAGCATTCACCTTAAAAATAAATTTTTGGAAAAAGGGTTCCCTGAAAAACTGGTTGACCAAGCCCATGCCATCTATCTGCCCGGAAAAAAACCCAAAACCACGAAACAGGCTGATCACGGTACGGTTCGCTTCATTACCAGGTACCACAACAAACATAGAAGAATGGAATCTATACTTCTTAAACATTGGGGGATTCTCAAACAGGATCCTTTTCTCCTTGAAAACCTTAGCGATAAACCGATGGTTACATATAGAAGGGCCCCAACATTGAAAAATAAATTAGCACCCAGTAAGCTTAAAACACACAAATCAGAGAGCCCACTTTGCCTGATTCCACTTACGGGTATGTATAGATGCAATAAGGCCTTATGCAAAACTTGTACTTTTGTCAGACATGGCCAAAAAAGTTTTCAACATAAGGACAAAATATACCAACTAGAAGGCTTTTACAACTGTTCTACAAATTACGTTGTATATTGCCTCACATGTCCTTGTAAATTACTGTACGTTGGGCGCACTATTTGTCCTTTGCGACAACGGTTCGGCAAACATCGCCGTTTTATAGAACAAGGCTGTGATGAGCATAGCGTCCCCAGACACTTTCTTGAATGCCACCAGAAATCTACTGTCGGCCTACAGGTGTGGGTAATTGAGTCTATCCCACACCAATTATCCGAGGCCGAACGCTTTTCTAAACTTAGTGAGCGCGAAACTTTTTGGATTTTTATCTTAGATACTTTAGCGCCTAACGGGTTAAATGAGGAACTGGAGGTCAATACTATTTTATAGAGTGTACCCTTATATGGAAATATTTCAAATATTGTCTTTCCAATCCATTCAGCTTCTTCTATCTTTACATTAAACCTTTTGAGATGTTTCATGATACACTATATGGCTTAATATCAATATTGGAATTAACCCTCATCTGGATAATTTATTATACGTATTATTCATCTATTTACTGAGGTCCTGTTCTTTAATACTAACATAATAGAATTAATAGTAGTTTTTTATTATCCATCATATGGATTCTTGAATTTTTATTCTGATGATTTTTATTATTATTATAAATTTACAAACTGGTGCTCTCAGTCCATTAACATATTTGGGGTTTTTTCCCTATAGATGCATGTATGCGTGTGTGCGTGCGTGCTTACACATGTAGGTGTACGCATGCACACACGTGTGGGCAGTGACTAAGTGCATGTATGCACAATAGTCACTTTACGTGTTGTGTGCACATGCGGGTATTAACAAGGGATATATATAATTCCTGTATTCAGTGTCCTTGTCCAGTCCAGATATGAACCCCCTTTTTTATATTTTTTTTTTTTTTTTTTTTTTTTTTATATTTAATACTACATGTATATATTGATTATCAATTTTATCCGCACATTTACCTTTTTTAAATTATTATTATTATCATTATTATCTTTTTAAATCATCATTATACCATCTCATTAACTTGTATTATCTAATACTATATATATATACATATATATGTAAACTCTTTTTGCGATCTAATATTGTACATTTTCGTAGTGCCAATATACTCTATCAATATACTATGTAATCTATAAAGAACTCGTTCTAATGTCGTTATAGCTATTTCCGTTATTGCTCCCTCCCCCTTCTTGATTATGATTGGTCCTTATCGCCACTTCGTAGTTATTTAAGCTTCCTGGTTAGTTTTTTTCCATTAGACACTTGAAAAAGGAGTGCGCATGCTCGTTATGAGCTTCGCGCATGCTCTGAAACGCGTAGTGGTTCCCAGCTAGTCTGAACTGTCCCAGTGACGTCATCTCCCATGTGATCCGCTGGAACGCGGAAGTGACTTCTTCACTACACCGCTTGTACAGCCGGTGCCTCCGAGCGGAGGTCCGCGGCCACCGCACGGCGTCCATCTAGGCTCCCTTTTGATCACCAGTCACCACCGAGAGACACCGGGACCAGTTCTTTATGGAAGCAGTACATCATCTACCTTAATGTGAGTGTATACTATGCTTTTAACACACAAATAAATCCGCTATACTTAAGAGGCGCTTTCTTTTTTGGTTTTTTATGTTCATATGGAGACTGACTTCACTCAACAGGAAGCTGCCCTTGGTATCTTGGAGAAATAGATTTCCCGGATTCCTAGATTTTCATTGATCCTAGGATCACAGATCTCTTTCTGGCATCATCTATTGACTTTTTTCCCATTTATTTTGGCTGTATTTCCATGGACTTTGGCGCGATTACATTATTTGTTTTACTCCTGGTTTCATTAGAAGTCTTGTATTGCTGCTGGTCCTAGGAGTTTAATACATTTAGTAATATATTTTATGTAAACATTAATACAGTATTTTATATATCTCTTTTATTATTGTTTTGGTCTATTTTGATAGAGTATATTTGTATATATACATACGATTTTTTAATTAATATAGCATTTTTATAGTATTTATTACCTAATGGACCTCATTGAGGATATAGAATTGCATAAATATGAGACACTGGATACTTTATATACCAGCCTACCCCCTGAATTATTCTGTAATTCATCCAAACTGTCCCGCACTGATAGATACACACTTTGTGGTAGATTCAAGAAACTTGAAAGGTTAATCCATATAGCCAATACACACTGGTGGGATCAATTTTTTCTTGCCAAATATGTAAAAGAGAAAATTTCCCCCAGAGGTCTTAGAATTCTTAAAACTTGTTCCTTTTTGGATATCGCCCACACCACGGAGTGGGAAAATTTAGCAGAATTTTGCACAACCAAATGGCTAGGAATCATCATTAGTCAGAGGAATCTAAAATACAATGAGATAGTACATCAGATACAGATGTTGACATCAGAAATATCCTCCTTTAACCTGAAAATCCCTTCCACTTGGCTAGAGACGCTCAAAAGGAACACTAAAAACAAAGAAAATATTTTGCTAAAAACCAAGATTGGTAAATTCCGCAGAGATTTAGACGACTATAGATTTAATAGAATATTCTCTTGGAAACATAATGAGAATATACCGGCCCTAATGTCTTTAACACCTCATCCTACTAAAGTGTTTCCTAATATTACAGGTGACATCGACTTTCATCCACCTCACAAGGCAGTCCCAACTAGAGGCACTCAATATTATAATAGTAACCATATAAACATCAATAAAACACTCACTTCACGAAAACCCCCCCATCCTAATACAGGTTCTATACATGACTCCAAAATTGTGCCCAAATCAGCTCGATCGTCAAAACATGATACCAATCAGACGGATCTATCGTTGGCAGGCAAAATGGGCACCTCTTCTACCACATCTCAGCCTCCAACACCCGTGCCAACATCATCTTTGGCTCTGGCCCCCACACTCAAGGTGAGCCAAAATCTCGTTAAAGACTTTACACCTACACCATCCATTAATGGGATAACCAACCCATCCACCTTCAATATTGATTCTGAGGGTACATCCTCCACTCCTGATGTTCATATTACCATCCCTAACAAACCAAGCCTCCTACTAGGAGATTTCGAGAGCGGTGAAATAGCCTCACACTCTAAAGCTATTACTTTCTCTTCACCTTTTTTAGAGAGAGGCCCATGTCAAAAACAACGCCACAAAAGAAAATACACAGACGAGGATGTAGAGGAGGACGAAATAAACCCAAAATCTCACACAAAACAACAGAAACGATAAAACTTTTTAATTTATCGTCACATACATTATCTTCTGATGAAATTTCCCTACTCAGCAAAGGACTTACCTTTTCACCTACCACACCTCCCAATTCTTTCCTTTTGTTTAAAGACCTTAACAAATTTGTAAGGAATCTCACTTTAAAAAGATATTTCAATATCCAATCCATTAAAAACAAACCTGTTGAAAGTACCGCTCCTATTATTACATCTACAGCTCCCTCTGGTGATATTATATGTGATATATCTGATAGCTCCATTAGTGTTTATGACTCAGATCTAGAATCAGATCCTATAGCCAGTGGTTTAGACCTTGAACTACTCACCCAGCATTTTGATAATTCACCCCCTGTTAAACATACTAGTCTTAAACCTAAATCTGCTTTTTACCCCACAAGGTCTAAGGGGCCTTATATTGAGACCTTTTATAAAGTCGTACACTCGGACCTACAAAAATTATGTGAGCATAATGACAATACATATAAATACCGTTCTCACAATCTTACCTCCGGGGAAAAGCTCGCACTCCACTCTCTATCCAATAATCCTGACATCATCATCAAATCGGCCGATAAGGGAGGGGGAATCGTTATTATAGATCGAACGTCTTATATCACGGAGGCATCTAGACTACTGTCAGATCGCACCACATACAAAAAGCTTACCTCTGACCCCCTTCCCCAATTTAAAGTTGAAGCAGAGACTTTAGTTCACTCTGCATTAATAGATGGTATCATTACCAAATCTGAAGCCTCCTTTCTAAGAAAAGATTTTTACAATACACCGTATTTTTATTATTTACCTAAAATACACAAAAATCCCCTTAATCCTCCCGGTAGACCTATCGTTGCCTCCATGGATAGCATTACGAGCGGCTTCTCCCAATATGTAGATTCATTCTTACAACCCCTAGCACAGAATCTCCCCTCATATATTCGAGATTCTATACATCTTATGGAATTGTTGGCACCGTATAGTTGGCAAGACAGCTACTCCTGGCTATCTTTGGATGTTAATTCCTTATACACATCTATTCCTCACCAGATAGGCCTAATGGCGGTACAACACTTCCTCTCGTTAGATTCCAATATTAATGGTAAACAGGCTGTATTCATTTCCGATGCAACTTTATTCTGTTTAAGTCACAATTATTTTCATTTTAATGATGACTTCTACCTACAGACCCATGGTACAGCTATGGGCACTAATTTTGCCCCCTCTTATGCCAACCTTACCATGGGTCTGTGGGAGGAAAAATATATATGGAGCAATAATTCCTTTGCTCGACATATTGTATTTTTTGGCAGATTTATAGATGACATTTTAGTCATTTGGGACGGCCCATCATCGTCTATAGAAGGTTTTGTTTCTTATTGCAATAGTAATGACTTTGGTCTTTCTTTTACATTTGAACACAACAAGGAAAGTCTCTCTTTCCTTGACTTGGAATTATTTCATGATACTAATTCCATTTTTTCCCGTAATTACACGAAACCGACATCAGGTAATTCATATTTGCATTATACTAGTTGTCACCATCCACAGTGGATAAATAATATACCAAAGGGTCAGTTTTGCAGACTAAGGCAAAACTGTACCAGAGAATCTGATTATATCGCACAGAGCATTCACCTTAAAAATAAATTTTTGGAAAAAGGGTTCCCTGAAAAACTGGTTGACCAAGCCCATGCCATCTATCTGCCCGGAAAAAAACCCAAAACCACGAAACAGGCTGATCACGGTACGGTTCGCTTCATTACCAGGTACCACAACAAACATAGAAGAATGGAATCTATACTTCTTAAACATTGGGGGATTCTCAAACAGGATCCTTTTCTCCTTGAAAACCTTAGCGATAAACCGATGGTTACATATAGAAGGGCCCCAACATTGAAAAATAAATTAGCACCCAGTAAGCTTAAAACACACAAATCAGAGAGCCCACTTTGCCTGATTCCACTTACGGGTATGTATAGATGCAATAAGGCCTTATGCAAAACTTGTACTTTTGTCAGACATGGCCAAAAAAGTTTTCAACATAAGGACAAAATATACCAACTAGAAGGCTTTTACAACTGTTCTACAAATTACGTTGTATATTGCCTCACATGTCCTTGTAAATTACTGTACGTTGGGCGCACTATTTGTCCTTTGCGACAACGGTTCGGCAAACATCGCCGTTTTATAGAACAAGGCTGTGATGAGCATAGCGTCCCCAGACACTTTCTTGAATGCCACCAGAAATCTACTGTCGGCCTACAGGTGTGGGTAATTGAGTCTATCCCACACCAATTATCCGAGGCCGAACGCTTTTCTAAACTTTGTGAGCGCAAAACTTTTTGGATTTTTATCTTAGATACTTTAGCGCCTAACGGGTTAAATGAGGAACTGGAGGTCAATACTATTTTATAGAGTGTACCCTTATATGGAAATATTTCAAATATTGTCTTTCCAATCCATTCAGCTTCTTCTATCTTTACATTAAACCTTTTGAGATGTTTCATGATACACTATATGGATTAATATCAATATTGGAATTAACCCTCATCTGGATAATTTATTATACGTATTATTCATCTATTTACTGAGGTCCTGTTCTTTAATACTAACATAATAGAATTAATAGTAGTTTTTTATTATCCATCATATGGATTCTTGAATTTTTATTCTGATGATTTTTATTATTATTATAAATTTACAAACTGGTGCTCTCAGTCCATTAACATATTTGGGGTTTTTTCCCTATAGATGCATGTATGCGTGTGTGCGTGCGTGCTTACACATGTAGGTGTACGCATGCACACACGTGTGGGCAGTGACTAAGTGCATGTATGCACAATAGTCACTTTACGTGTTGTGTGCACATGCGGGTATTAACAAGGGATATATATAATTCCTGTATTCAGTGTCCTTGTCCAGTCCAGATATGAACCCCCTTTTTTATATTTTTTTTTTTATATTTAATACTACATGTATATATTGATTATCAATTTTATCCGCACATTTACCTTTTTTAAATTATTATTATTATCATTATTATCTTTTTAAATCATCATTATACCATCTCATTAACTTGTATTATCTAATACTATATATATATATACATATATATGTAAACTCTTTTTGCGATCTAATATTGTACATTTTCGTAGTGCCAATATACTCTATCAATATACTATGTAATCTATAAAGAACTCGTTCTAATGTCGTTATAGCTATTTCCGTTATTGCTCCCTCCCCCTTCTTGATTATGATTGGTCCTTATCGCCACTTCGTAGTTATTTAAGCTTCCTGGTTAGTTTTTTTCCATTAGACACTTGAAAAAGGAGTGCGCATGCTCGTTATGAGCTTCGCGCATGCTCTGAAACGCGTAGTGGTTCCCAGCTAGTCTGAACTGTCCCAGTGACGTCATCTCCCATGTGATCCGCTGGAACGCGGAAGTGACTTCTTCACTACACCGCTTGTACAGCCGGTGCCTCCGAGCGGAGGTCCGCGGCCACCGCACGGCGTCCATCTAGGCTCCCTTTTGATCACCAGTCACCACCGAGAGACACCGGGACCAGTTCTTTATGGAAGCAGTACATCATCTACCTTAATGTGAGTGTATACTATGCTTTTAACACACAAATAAATCCGCTATACTTAAGAGGCGCTTTCTTTTTTGTTTTTTTGTGTGACTGAATATGCAAGGAGATAAGAACCAGATAAGACATCCTTCCCAGCCAGCGTATGGAAGGAGGCAGAGGAGGTGTCAGGACAGTGTCACTAGCCATGGACTGCAGCCTGCAAGACAGAGCCTCATTAATATGTAAGTCCTCATCACTGATCTATGTGTGTGTGTCCATCCCACCCAGTGTATATCCCTCTCTCCCACCCCCAGTGTATATCTCTCTCTCCCACCCACCAGTGTATATCTCTCTCTCCCACCCCCAGTGTATATCTCTCTCTCCCACCCACCAGTGTATATCTCTCTCTCCCACCCACCAGTGTATATCTCTCTCTCCCACCCACCAGTGTATATCTTTCTATCCCACCCACCAGTGTATATCTCTCTCTCCCCCTCCCCCCTGTCTATCTCTCCCACCCAACCAGTGTCTATCCATCCATCCCACCCAGTATCTATCCATCCATCCATCCCACCCAATGTCTATCCATCCATCCCACCCAGTGTCTATCCATCCATCCCACCCAGTGTCTATCCATCCATCCATCCCACACAGTGTCTATCCATCCATCCATCCCACACAGTGTCTATCCATTCATCCCACCCTATGTCTATCCATCCATCCCTCCATCCATCCATCCCACGCAGTGTCTATCCATCCATCCCACCCAGTGTCTATCCATCCATCCATCCCACCCAGTGTCTATCCATCCATCCCACCCAATGTCTATCCATCCATTCCATCCATCCATCCCACCCAGTGTCTATCCATCCATCCCACCCAGTGTCTATCCATCCATCCCACACAGTGTCTATCCATCCATCCCACCCAATGTCTATCCATCCATCCATCTATCCCACCTAGTGTCTATCCATCCATCCCACCCAGTGTCTATCCATCCATCCATTCATCCCACCCAGTGTCTATCCATCCATCCACCCCACCCAGTGTCTATCCATCCATCCATCCCACCCAGTGTCTATCCATTCATCCATCCCACCCAGTGTCTATCCATCCATCCATCCATCCATCCATCCCACACAGTGTCTATCCATTTATCCATCCCACCCAGTGTCTATCCATCCCACCCAGTGTCTATCCATTTATCCATCCCACCCAGTGTCTATCCATCCATCCATCCCACCCAGTGTCTATCCATTCATCCATCCCACACAGTGTCAATCCATCCATCCATTCCACCCAGTGTCTATCCATCCATCCCACCCAGTATCCATCCATCCATCCATCCCACCCAATGTCTATCCATCCATCTATCCATCCATCCATCCCACCCAGTGTCTATCCATCCATCCATCCCACCCAGTGTCTATCCATTCATCCATCCCACCCAGTGTCTATCCATCCATCCATCCCACCCAGTGTCTATCCATCCATCCAACCATCCCACCCAGTGTCTATCCATCCATCCCACCCAGTGTCTATCCATCCATCCCACCCAGTGTCTATCCATCCATCCATCCATCCATCCCACCCAATGTCTATCCATCCATCCATCCATCCATCCCACCCAGTGTCTATCCATCCATCCATTGAACCCAATGTCTATCCATCCATCCCACCCAGTGTCTATCCATCCATCCCACCCAGTGTCTATCCATCCATCCCACCCAATGTCTATCCATCCATCCATCCATCCCACCCAGTGTCTATCCATCCATCCCACCCAGTGTCTATCCATCCATCCATCCCACCCAGTGTCTATCCATCCATCCCACACAGTGTCTATCCATCCCACCTAATGTCTATCCATCCATCCATCCATCCCTCCATCCATCCATCCCACCCAGTGTCTATCCATCCATCCATCCCACCCAGTGTCTATCCATTCATCCATCCCACCCAGTGTCTATCCATTCATCCATCCCACACAGTGTCTATCCATCCATCCATCCCACCCAGTGTCTATCCATCCATCCATCCCACCCAGTGTCTATCCATTTATCCATCCCACCCAGTGTCTATCCATCCATCCATTCCACCCAGTGTCTATCCATTTATCCATCCCACACAGTGTCTATCCTACCATCCCACCTAATGTCTATCCATCCATCCATCCATCCCACCCAGTGTCTATCCATCCATCCCACCCAGTGTCTATCCATCCATCCAACACAACCAAGTGTCTATCCATCCATCCCACCCAGTGTCTATCCATTCATTCATCCCACACAGTGTCTATCCATCCATCCATCCCACACAGTGTCTATCCATCCATCCCACCCAGTGTCTATCCATTTATCCATCCCACCCAGTGTCTATCCATCCATCCATCCATCCCACCCAGTGTCTATCCATCCATCCATTCCACCCAGTGTCTATCCATCCATCCCACCCAGTATCCATCCATCCATCCATCCCACCCAATGTCTATCCATCCATCTATCCATCCATCCATCCCACCCAGTGTCTATCCATCCATCCATCCCACCCAGTGTCTATCCATTCATCCATCCCACCCAGTGTCTATCCATCCATCCATCCCACCCAGTGTCTATCCATCCATCCAACCATCCCACCCAGTGTCTATCCATCCATCCCACCCAGTGTCTATCCATCCATCCCACCCAGTGTCTATCCATCCATCCATCCCACCCAATGTCTATCCATCCATCCATCTATCCATCCCACCCAGTGTCTATCCATCCATCCATCCATCCATCCATTGAACCCAATGTCTATCCATCCATCCCACCCAATGTCTATCCATCCATCCATCCCACCCAGTGTCTATCCATCCATCCATCCCACCCAGTGTCTATCCATCCATCCCACACAGTGTCTATCCATCCATCCCACCTAATGTCTATCCATCCATCCATCGATCCCACCCAGTGTCTATCCATTCATCCATCCCACCCAGTGTCTATCCATCCATCCCACCCAGTGTCTATCCATTCATCCATCCCACCCAGTGTCTATCCATTCATCCATCCCACACAGTGTCTATCCATCCATCCCACGCAGTGTCTATCCATCCATCCATCCCACCCAGTGTCTATCCATCCCACCCAGTGTCTATCCATCCATCCATTCCACCCAGTGTCTATCCATTTATCCATCCCACACAGTGTCTATCCATCCATCCCACCTAATGTCTATCCATCCATCCATCCCACCCAGTGTCTATCCATCCATCCCACCCAGTGTCTATCCATCCATCCAACACAACCAAGTGTCTATCCATCCATCCATCCATCCCACCCAGTGTCTATCCATTCATCCATCCCACACAGTGTCTATCCATCCATCCATCCCACACAGTGTCTATCCATCCATCCCACACAGTGTCTATCCATCCATCCATCCCACCCAGTGTCTATCCATTTATCCATCCCACCCAGTGTCTATCCATTTATCCATCCCACCCAGTGTCTATCCATTTATCCATCCCACCCAGTGTCTATCCATCCATCCCACCCAGTGTCTATCCATTAATCCATTCCACCCAGTGTCTATCCATCCATCCCACCCAGTGTCTATCCCTCTATCCCACCCAGTGTCTATCTATCCCTCCCTCCCACCCAGTGTCTATCTATCCATGCATCCATCCCACCCAGTGTCTATCTATGTGTCCATTTATCTGTCTATTTATCTATCTGTTGCGGGCGAGTGACCATCGGGGGGGGGGGGGGCTGGGGTTGGTTAGGGCTTTGCGCCCCCCCAAAAGAATTGAGCACCAGCCGCCACTGATACATACATGTTGCCAATAGCAACCAATCAGAGTTTCAGTTTTTTTTTCATGTGGAGTGTGAAAAAAAGACAGTGTTTGCTATGAGGGTAGTGGGGGCATCTTGTAACGTCCCTGGACTGTTTATTATGGGAAACCTGTACTGGGAGAATACAGAGACTGTGACTGCTGATGTCTCATTCTGAATATACAAGTTGCCTGTCTGTTATCCTGATCCATTGGTTTCTGTTCATTCTTCATCACTGATTGGGATCAAGTAAGAACAGAAGTTCTGAATAAACCTACGGTGATGAAGAAAGCATGGAAGCCAGAGCCAGCCAGGAGTCTA
The DNA here is from genome assembly GCF_042186555.1 of Aquarana catesbeiana. Classification (NCBI taxonomy): domain Eukaryota; kingdom Metazoa; phylum Chordata; class Amphibia; order Anura; family Ranidae; genus Aquarana; species Aquarana catesbeiana. The sequence goes on from NC_133327.1 coordinate 276,402,574, forward strand.
GCATTTTCATAGTAAAACAACAAAAAAGTGTGGCGCTGAACAATGTCATATAAAACTGTAAATAAGTCAAATAGACAGTAAGAAGGATCAATTATATCTGTTTAGAGCATGTAGTCCGCATGTAAACATTAGAGATACATAGTCCATATGGCAATATGTTAAACAGAATATTGAAGAATTATGTAGATATCTCGACTAAAAATCCGCTCACTACCACCAAGAGTTGAGGAGGCTTACTAGATGAGGTGGACCCAATGGGGCATACGCCGGATTGGGTCGGACAAGGCTTAGGTGGTGAGTGGCTGTGTATACTCCGAGAAGGATGCGGTCTCACGGGTTTGTTGTATTCATCCAAATTATACCAGGAACTTGGGAGGTGTACGTAATCTCCCGGATGTGGGAGGTCATGTAGATCTTAAGGAAGTGATGGGGTGTTCCGTAAGCAAACCCCTCAGGACAACATTCCGTGGACCAGAAATTGATGTGGAAGGATAGGAAAAGAAAAGAAGGGCCACATGGTGTAAATCTTTTCTTGTCCTAATCCATGTTTCCTAGACGTTTCCAAATGTTTTCTAGACGTTTGTCGTGTTGGCTGCTTCTGTGTCCCTTTTTTTTAGGGTAGCGCAGAATTATTCTATATATTTAGCATTTTCATAGGAAGGCCAGCAATGGACACCTTCATATTTCACCAGCATTCAGGAGATGATGGAAGTCTGCATGATGGGGAAACTTCTGATGCGATGGGGAACTTCTGATGTGATGGGGAACTTCTGATTGATGGGATGGGGACCTCTGATTGATGGGATGGAGGAACCACTGATGTGAATGGGAGCTTCTGATGTGATTGCTGAACCTCTGATGTCATTGGAGGACTCATGTTTAGCCATGCATAAGGTTGACTGTGATGTTATGGGTGAACCTTTGAATTGATGGTTTTAGCTCTGTAGTGATGGGGGGACCTCTGATGTGGTGGGAAGACCTCTGGTGTGGTGGGAGGACCTCCAATATGAAGTGGAGCTTCTGATGTAATGGGAGGACTGCTGATGTGGCGGGGGAACCTGTCATATGATGGGGAACCTCTGATGTAATAAGGGAATCTCCTGGGATGTATGACATTACTTTGGGATAGGCCAGAAATCAGGAAGCAACTAAAGAAATGTAAAAAAAAAAAAAAAGCAACAAGTAAATATAATATTTCTTCATATCTATTTACTAATGCTAGCAGCATGAGAATAAAAAAAGTTAATGTTGATTGTGAGAGCTTAGTTCCACTTTAAGAGGGGAATTCCACTCACTTAGTAGAAATTTTCTCTTACTTCTTTTGTGTCTTTGGACAGGAAGTGAAGACAAATCTCCCAACATAGACAGCAATAGATAAAAAAAAAAATAAACAAATGACAAATGATATAAGTATACATACACTTTACTTACTCAGCAAAAATGTGCATTAGAGACCACTGAACATCACCAGTGCTGTTTGTAGAAATGTTCAATCATAGTGGAATATTTTTGTAATTTAAAGAACTGGAGTCTGCTCACATAATTTGTAATAAAAACATCTTTGCCATTGTGAAGCTTCCCTTCAACCACTTTGCATATTATTTTATATATACTGTGATTCTGTACTTGCCAAATATGCTGCAGAAATCTCCCGCCACTGAGTCTGACTGCATCCATTTTAACTGTGGGCAGCTGAAGCTGCTGCCTGTTCACTTCCTGAATTTACACACACACACAGAGGCAAACCTCAAGCTCTACAGCCCTGCAGCTCTGATTGGCCCTCTTATGACTCATTCCCCCTCCCTTCCAGGCAAACTCTCACGAGAGTGAGAGAGAGTGAGCTGTGCATGATGTCATAAGCCTAGACTAATGACCAGACAAGAAAGAAGAAGTGGGCTTTATAAGATATTTACTGGCAGCAAAAAAATGTTTTACTATCCAAAGTTGTAACAACAGAAGATTTAATAAATGGAAAGTTGAAAAAATGACTGAAGTTCTGCTTTAAGCCTGTAGTCAGTTTAGAAACACAGAGGCCATAAGGAAAGTCAAATAACACGTTGAACTTGTGACGGTTGCATGTGCTTGACTGTTATGAAAATGTTCAGTTCTTGAATTTTTGGTACAAAGGCTGACCACTACTGTGAAAACAATTTACAGAAAAATTTTACAGCAACTTTCTATTCTAGACAATTTCTTTTTTTTTTTTGCTTTAGTTGCTCTCAGTTTAAATTAACATCACAAAGGTGATTTATTAAAAGACATTGGAAAATGGTACAATGTGATTGCGGGAAATTGATCTTCTGTTTGCTAGACCCCATAAAAATCAATGTGAGGCAAACAAAATAATCATGAGAGATTTAAATCAATCACAATACTAAAAATATCATGTGCATCCGTGTCCTATATTGTTCACTTTACTTAGGGAAACTGTGTTCACTTAAAATGATTCATTGTGCAAATGAACTAACAACTCTCCATTACAGGAGCTGTGATCAGTGTCAGTGTCACTAGGCAGAACAGGGAAATGCTTGTTTACATCAGCATTTTCCCGTTCTTCCTCTCCGTGAGATGACCGCGGCAGGGTGACGCGCACACGACCACACATCGGCAAATTTAAAGGGACGTACCTGTACACCCATTTGCCTGTCCGTGCCATTCTGCCGACGTATATGTACATGCGACTGTTGGCAAGTAGTTAAACATGCATCAGCCAGCTTCATTGGATAAAGCTTGAAGACTTTTACTGTAAATTGGTCTTCTTATCACATCTCTCCCATTCTTCATCAATGAGCTTTTAACTCCGTCATTATGGGAAAAAAAGTTCTTCCTTTTTCACATTTGGAAATATCTGCATGCGTTTGCGATGGTTGGGCCTGCGACTTGCCTGTGCCTTATTCATTGGCATTTGAGGCAATCCATGCCAATTAATGTTTGCTACAGGGCTAGGCAAGGCATTTTCTATTGCACTGATGTAAACTGATGTAAACGCATGTGAACCATTGCCATGTGAGCTGCTTAAGGAGCATGAAAGCCACCCTGTGCAGAAATGTGAGGAATGCATATTGTCCTGGTCAGGGGATGACCAGTGGCGAGTCTTAGATTTTCTGGAGTGTTTGCGTTTAGGGCTTCTGCTCCTAAAATCATGCAAAACACCATACTGCATTCCTTGAGCATTTCCTGAGCACTCTTTTGAAGATATGTCCCATGCCGCCCCCTCGTACCTTCACTAATCTTCTGTGCCACTGACAGTTGTGGTGAGCTCATACGTGCAAAAAAAAAATATGGAAAACACCCATAATTCTGTCACCAAGAAAAAAAACAGGTACCTTGTCTCTTTAAGACCCATCCGCTTTTATCTACTTATTTAAGCAGCAGCAGGTGAGGTCAGACAGCCTTCCAGAAGCAGACAGGAGACACAGAATCTGAGACAAAACCAGTCAGACTGTCTAACCCCCGAGAACACACAGCACAGCAGGGGAACAACCAGCAACAAGTCTTTACCACACAAGAGAAAACTGGCAGGACCACAGAGAGAGGAGAGAAACCAATTCTTCTGCCGGTGTTCTGCCGAGAAAGTTCCTCTCGGCGGATAAGGACCCCCTCTACTGCGCAGGCGCAGCACCTGCGCAGTAGAAGCCGGCGGAAATAGCCGAAGCGAAATAGAGAAGAAATCAGCTGTACACGGTGCCTGTAAGAGGGCCCCTCGCGGGCTCGCTTCGCTCACCATGCTTTGGGCACGGCCTCACTGCGCTCTGCACTTTTTTATTCCCCCTCTAGGTCCACTTGGATGGTGGGGCTTCAGCCTGGACCCAGGGCGCAGGTGCCGTGTACAGCTGATTGAAGATTTTCATCTTCGGCTATTTTCGGCGGTTGCTAGTCATTCGCACTGCAGGGGAGGTCCTTATCCACCGAGAGAACTTTCTCGGCAAGACACCGCCTCTGAGACTTTTAGGGTTTTTTTTCAAATAAAAACTTTGTGTGAAATATGTTTGACATTACAGTCCAGAACATATGAATTCCATTTGGATAAAACATTGCATCAAACTGACATACAACATGGTGTTAAATAACAGATTAGAACTGACTTCGCTCAGGGGCCAGTTATAGATATATACAAGTATTAAGTCAGAACTTTACACCTCTACTGTCCGGAGGTTCTAAGACTGTTTAAGCTGCTGCTTGGTGACATCATTCACCTCCGCTCTCAGACGGAAGACAAAGCCAGAAGAGCGGCACACTGCCAATACAAGACAGGAAAACCCCCATGGTGATATTGCAGAGTTAACTAATACCACACCTCTAAAATATTTGTGCTATCTAAGCAACTTGCCCACGATTCGGCACAAGGGATACCCAGTTTCAGGAGGCTTTACCGTCCAACATTCTGGGTCTTCCAACTCCATGAAAGGCTGAACATGGAGGGGAGGTGCGGTAGGGGGGATATCCTTGCAGCAAAGTACTTACCACTGCAATCCACAGGTGGCCTGGAGCAGACCAAAAAAAAGAACACGTCAGTGGGGGGAGGGGCTGTCTTTTATTCAGCTAAGAAAAGGTGGTCACGTGGGCGCCAGATGATGCCTTAACCCATTGTGTGTTGACGTGAGGTATGGCCAGGAAAGTAATTATTAGCAGGGGGCCCCTGAGGCTGAAAAGTTGAAGGGTACCTCCATGTTAAAAAGGCTGAGGTGAATGAGGTGAATCTGTGGTGACTTCTCTTATCCAATTCATGTGCAAGCAAAAATCCAGTTTTTAATATTTCCTTGTACAAAAAGGCTGAGGTGAATGAGGTGAATCTGTGGTGACTTCTCTTATCCAATTCATGTGCAAGCAAAAATCCAGTTTTTAATATTTCCTTGTACATGCTTGGATATTGTTTGCAAAGTACATTTTCACCTCATTCACTAAAAAAGTGAAAATTCCCATGTAAAGTTAAAAATGACCTTGCAAAGAAAATAGATTTCACGCCTTTAGTAAACAAGCTCTATTGTCTTATGTCTCTTTGTTACATATCGTGCTTAAGCCCTTCCTATTGCATGCAGTGGGCCTGATTTGCTAAAGGCAAATTCCTCAATACCCAATTATGTGTAAGAAAAATAAAAAAAAACAGTATTTTTGCTTGAACATGATTGGATGATTGAAGTCAGCAAAGCTTCACCTGATTCACTAAGGCAGGCCATACACGGTTCAAATGTCGGCCGATTCAGCAGGAACCGGCCAGGATTCGAATCGTGAATGGGCAGGCTGAATGTACCAAGTTGATTGATTGATCAAATTGGGTACAACCAGCATGCCGGATTTTAACTGTGACCATCGCTAGTGGCTGTCTATCACTGTCTTCTAACGGCGGGGACGACTTCCCCTGCCACTCTCACTGGGAGAAGACAATGGTCCTGCAGGAGGGATTCCTGCATCAACATTGTCTGTGTTGATGGGGGAATTGAATGAATTTCGCTCTGTGTATGACTGGCCTAAGCTCAGAGGAAAGTTCCCTTGCAACGTGAAAAATCTATTTGTCTTCAGTAAATCAAAACCTATGAGACTCCTATGGAGATGGGTAAATTCATTTTTTTCCCTTCATAACCAACACTAAACATTTGCGTGCAGAATTCTGAGCGTGAAAATTAAGTGTGAATTGAATTGTGTAATCACCCATGTCCCCCAACTCACTTATCCTTTACCTTTTCTTATTCTTGCTTCAACCCTTAGCCTACCAAAAAATGAATCCTTTACTTGTCACCCCCACCCATCTTATAACTGTATGAGTCCCATATAGAGATGGGTACTTTCATTTTTTGCACTTAAGTTCAAACCCAGTGCTAGATGAGAGGGTACAGAGTTCTGGGTGTGAATAATTGTGAATTATACTGTAATTTCCTTCAACTTTTACTTACCTTCACACTTAATCTTATCCCTTAATCTAAACCATGTGTAGTCCATTTTATTTTTCTTTCAACATGCTGGTTGAACAAAAAAAAATGTATTCATGTTGGCTGCCCAACTTTAACTCTTTGTTTTTTTTTTTTTATAATCAAAATTTTTTCTTTATTTTTCTATTATAAATTTCATCTTCACAATTCAATATCATACATTCTTGCATTCCATGATTTACATAAAAATACACAGAAATAAACATGGACAAGAAAAAGCTAATTACAGGGTTCTCTTGTCAACAGTAAACCAATTATAATAACCCCCCCAAAAACAAAAAAAACCCAAAAAACTCTTAGTTAACCCTTAACATATATTTGCTCCCTTAAAATGAAACTTCACTTTCTCAATCAACATTGACTATGTTTAATCCTTATCCTGCTAGCATTAGTAAATAGATAGGAAAATATATCATATTTGTTGACCTTCAGAGCCCGTGCTGGAAACAGAGGCTCCCATGCGCATGCGTGGGAGTGACGTCATCGCAGCTCTGTCTAATCACATAGCCGAAGCTCATGAACCCAGAAGACAGACAGGAGGAACATGTCAGCCCTCTCAGCAGTGACTTTACAGCTCTGAAGGCTAACCCTTAAATTAGCCTCCCTGACGGTTTTCCCGAGTGTGGCTCGGGGGTTAAATTTCAGCACCATTAGCGGTAACCCCCAGCCACACTCGGGATTACATCTCAGGATCCTGGTGCAGTGTTACTTACCTTGTCCCCAGGATCCTGCGATGTCCCCCACTGTGTCTGCGGGCTCTGTCTCCTCCGAAGCCTCTCTGTGCCAGGCTCCGTTCCCTGCGAGCGCTGCGACGCACGGGGGCGGAGCCTGGCGGCAAATTTAAAAAAAAGTAAAAATCATAACATATACAGTACTGTATGAAATTATTTCACATCCCTTTTGTCCCCAGTGCTTTTACCAGTGCCCTGCATGCAGTTTTATATTATAAATACTGTTCTTTCTGCCTGGAAACTTGAGATTGTCCATAGCAACCAAAAAGTGTCCCTTTACGTCAAAAGTGGCTTTAGACCTGCTAGAAAACAGCGATAGTAAATTAGAACACTTGCAGAATTGAGCGATAGTGAATCGTGGGGAAATTTATTTTATTATTATTATATTATTATTTTATTTCATTATTTATATTTATTTATTATATTATAATTTATGTTTTTGTGTTTAAAAATTCATCATACCCGGGATATCTAATAGACTCTTGTTTGGACAGTCTTAAGTGTGTTTTTGTTAAGAATTAGAGACCTACAATATAAAACGCAAAATTTCCATGCAAAATAATTGTACCGCTTTCAGCACCTAAAATCTGAAATAATCATACTGCCAGGGAGGTTAAACCTTAAAACGGAAAATTGTATCATACTTACCATAATTTTCCTTTCCTGGTGCCTATCCATGGCAGCATACTGGTGATAGAGCTCCGCCTCGACTCCTCCCTCAGGACTAGTGAATAGCATAAATTAAAAGCATAGTCCCTCCCCCAACATTCTCCGTAAAATGGGAGCGTATGCTGCCATAGATAGGCACCAGGAAAGGAAAATTACGGTAAGTATGATACAATTTTCCGTTTTCCTGGTGCCTCCATGGCAGCATACTGGTGATAAATAACTAGCTGACACGGGTGAGATAATGCTTAACAATAAATGTTTAATTAGAATGGGACATTGCAGCCTGAACTGCCCTCCTCCCGAACTCAACCGTTGTGAGAGCTCCTGGATCAATATGGTAGTGTCTGAGGAAAGTATTGTGAGAAGACCAGGTGGCGGCCCTGCACACCATCTCTAATGAAACGTTAGCCCTTGCTGCCCAGGAGGTTGAGACTGCCCTTGTAGAATGAGCATTCACTCAGGATGGAGGTTCCATATTCTTCATCCTGTAGGCCTTCTGGATTAACTTTACCACCCAAGATTCCAGAGTTCTGATGGAAGCTTCTTTGCCCCTGTATTTACCGAATGGAACAATAAAAAGTCTTTCCGAGTTCCTGAAGGATCTGGTGGCCTCTAGGTAGGCTCTGAGCACTCTGGATATGTCCAGCTCGTGACATGATTCCGAATCCGCTTCAGCAAATACTGGTAGTGCCCAAGGCTCCAAAAGGTGGCTTGGAGTAGTGACCTTAGGTGTGAACCCCCGAAGGGGACAAAGCTCCACTCTATCGTGGAAGAAAGAGATGTGGTCATCACCTATCCCTAAAGAGTGGAGTTGTGAGATCCTTTTGCCAGATGTAATGGCTAGCAGGAAAACCGTCTTTAGTGTTAGGTTCCATATTGCCACTTGTTCCACTGGAGCAAAGGGATGGTCAGAGAGGACTTCAAGGACCAGGGATAAATCCCATTTGGGAAAAGACTGTCTGACAGGTGGGCGAATCTTTAACACTCCTCTGAGGAAAGTGACTACTAAAGGCTCTTCTGCCCATCTTTTATTTGTTGCGGCAGAAATTGCTGCTACTTGCACTTTGAGGGAACTTAGGCCAAGACCCAGATCAAGTCCTGTCTGGAGGAAACCTAGAACATCTGATGTAGAAGGAAGGATTGGATCAAACTCATTTGAGGTAGCAAATGACAAGAACTTGTCCCATATTTTTGAATATATAGCATTGGTTGCTGGCTTCCTGGCTCCTAGGAGGGTTGATATGACCTCTGGGGAACATCCTAGGGACTCGAACCTTCGCCTCTCAACCTCCAGATTCGAAGATTCAGCTTCTGAGGGTTTGGATGAACTAAACTGCCCTGCGTCAGACGTTGAGGGAAAGGAGGGATCCTGATTGGAGAGCTCACACTGAGGCGCATAGCTAGAAGAAACCAGGGTCTCTTCGGCCAATATGGAAGTACTTCCAGTACCTGGACTGTCTCTCTGAGAAGCCTCAGGAGGAACTTGAATATTAATGGCCGGTGGGGGGGCATATGCGGTGGTGAACCTCCAGGGGCATGACAGGGCATCTACTTCCTCGGCTTGCGTATACGGCAGGCGAGAGAAGAATCTGGTCAGTTTGGCATTCTCCGGAGTGGCAAATAGGTCTACCTGAGGAAGATCCCAGAGGTTGGCAATCTGACGGAAGACCTGGGAATGAAGAGCCCACTCGTTGTTGTCCAAGAAGTTCCTCGACAGCGTGTCTGCTTCCGTGTTCAACCTTCCCGGGAGATACATCGCCCTGAGGTCTAAGATGTTCTTCTCTGCCCAGAGCATAATCGGCTCTACTTCCCTGAGGAGTGATGTGCTGCGAGTGCCCCCCTGCCTCTGCAGATACGCAACAGCTGCCCTGTTGTCCAGGCGTATAAGTACTCTCTGGCCTCTGATCTGAGATGCCAATGAAGTCAGTGCCAAGAACGCTGCTCTCATCTCCAGGATGTTGGATACTACTCCCTGGGTGGAACAGGACCATCTTCCCTGTATCCTGGTTTCCCCGCAATGGGCTCCCCAGCCTTGTCCACTTGGGTCGGAGGTAACTGTGATCCAGGAGAGGGAACCCAGGTGACGAGGTTTGGAGAGGTTTTCCGGAAGGGTCCACCAATGAAGACTCCTGCGCATTGCTCCCGTCAGCAGAATTGTCTGAGAGAGTTGCTGTTTCTTCCACTGCGCCAAGAAACCCATCTGGAAATACCTCAAGTGCCAATGGGCCCAAGGAATCATTGGTATACAGGCAGACATCGTGCCAATGAGGCTCAGGCATTGTGACGCCGTTAGGTACAGGCTCGTGATGGTTTTGACCATCTTCTGGATGATAATCCTCATCTTCGGAGATGGTAATAATACTGTCCCCTCCTGGGTGTTGAACATTGCACCTAGATAGATCATCCGCTGTGCAGGTGCAAGCTGACTCTTTTCTGAGTTTATCAACCATCCTAGTTCTCTCAGGGACTGGAGAAGAATGTCTCGGTGATATACCAACTGATCCGGACTGCTTGCTAGGAGGAGGATGTCATCTAAATAGTGGTATATCCTCAAACCCCTCTCCCACAGGGGAACCAGGGCGGATATTAGAATCTTGGTGAATACCCTGGGGGAGGTGCACAGACCGAAGGGCAGGGCTTGAAACTGCAGGTGGGTCTGTCCTACTGCAAATCTGAGATACTTCTGAAAGGCAGGTAGGATTGGCACGTGTAGGTACGCATCCTGCAGGTCGACTGAAATCATCCAATCTGTTGGCTGCACTGCCTGAATAATTGTTTGTAGAGACTCCATCTTGAAGCTTTCGGGGTGTATGTGCCTGTTGAGCCTTTTTAGATCTATCACAGGCCTCCATCCACCTGTTCTTTGGGACCAGAAACAGAGTGGAATAGAAGCCTGCGAAGCGCTCTGCCAAAGGAACTGGCACAGCTGCTCCCTGAAGCTGGAGTGACGATACAAAGTGTCTTAAGGCTTAAGCCTTCAGCGGAGAGGATGGAATTTCTGTTCTCTTGAAAGAATTTTGAGGTGGAGGATGAGAGAAACTCCAAAAGTGCCCCCATTGGATTGTTGACAGGACCCAGGGATCCTGGCATTTGTTGACCCAGACTGGAAAAAAGAACTTTAGCCTGGCTCCCACCGGGAGTGTCTGGGCTAATCTGGCGTCAAAAGGACTGCTTCTGCTCATGTGGAGTCGAAGGGGCCTTCAACTTTCTGCCCAAAAAGGATGCATGAGTGCCCCTCCAGGGTCTTCTGCTGTCTCTGGATTGCCTTGATTGTCTAAAATCCCTAGGATTTGACTGGCGGAACCTAGAAGAACCCCCTCTGGATTTCCGCATCCTTCTGTCTTGGGGAAGCATACCTGACTTTCCTCCTGACAACCTGGAGATGGCTTTATCCATCTTGTTTCCAAATAATGCCTTCCCGTCGAATGGGATTTTGCACCAATTTTGCTTGGAAGCTAAATCCGCCGTCCAGGGTTTCAACCACAAGACCCTTTTCGCCATTACTGAGTGCAGCATAGATCTTGCTGAACACCTAATCGTGTCTATAGCTGCTACTCCGACGAAGTCTGCTGACAACCTAATTTCCTCCAAGGCTTTAATTATGTCCTCCTTGGGGACGTCCTGGCGCAGAGCCGTTTCAATGTTATCTGTCCAAGCTCTAATGGCATTAGACACGGAGGTGAGGGCGATCGCTGGCTTACATGCTGCTCCTGCAGCTAAATAACTCCTCTTGAGGTCCAGGTCGATTAGTCTGTCAAGAGGGTCCTTGAAAGAAGCAGAATCTTCCATAGGCAGGGTGATATTTTTTGCCAGTCGCACCACTGATGCGTCTACCACAGGCATGGAGTTTAATGACTGCGTTCCCTACTCTGGTAAGGGATACAGTTTTTTGAAACGGCCCAATGAAAGTTTTTTATCAGTCTTTGACCACTCATCTTGAATGATTTGACTAATTTCGAGCATCAAAGGGAAGAAAGCCTGTTTCCTTTTAAGGAATGGGAAGTAGCTTTTTGCTTCCTGGGGAGGTTCTTCAGCATCCTCCCATGCTATTGCAGCTCTGACTGCCTGGATGAATGGTTTTACCAATGAATTGCTGAAGCCAGAAGGATCTGACGAATCCCCCGAGAGGTCTTCAGGTGGGGAATCTCTGGCCGGTCGGCCTGATGGAGGTAGAGTACTGGCTGCAGAAGGACCAGGAAGATTAAGTTCAACATCCTGAGTCTGGGACATCTGCGGGACTGGCTGAGCGGGAACCAAAGCCGCAAGCTCAGAGAAGGAGTCCTTCATAGTTCTTTTGAGCAGGTCCACAACCTGTTGATTTTCTAACTCGCGGCTGGACGCATAGTCCGCAAAACAGTCCTTGCAAACTACTTTGTTCGGCAGCGGACTAGCCCCACAGGTCCAGCACTTCTTCTTATAGGATCTAGGAGAGGGGGACCGATCCCGTCTTCTGGATCTTGATCTATGTCGAGAAGAATGGGACTCACGTCTTGACGAGCGGGACCGGTGGCGTGAAGAACGAGATCTGCGACTTGGGCTGTCGTCATCACGGTGCCTTGAGGATTTTTCGGTCCTCTTTGAGTGGGCAGGGCTATGATTTTAAGAAAGAACCATGTCAGGCCAGCGAGCGCACTTTTTTTTTTTTTATACTCACGTATAGGTGGTCCCATACCTAACGGAAGTGTGAGGATCTTTGTTGTGAGATGAATGGCTCATTGCGGAGTTGGGCACAAGGATCAGCTGCGGAAATATAGCAAGAAAGAAAAGGAAAAAAGAAAAGGTTTTTTTTTTTTTTTTTTTTAAGACACATTACCCGTTTTTTTTTTTTTTTTTTAAATACTTACCACAGAGCAGCTTTAGAGAAACCTAACAGGGCACAGCCGAGGAGACTCTGACTGCTAGCCCTTAAAGCTGACCTTAAATACCCTAAGGGTGAGTGAGGTAATCCCATGAACCCCCAGTCTCTCTCTCTTCTTTTTTTTTTTTCAAACTCTAGAAGAGAAAAAGGGCTAAAACTGGCCCTTTTTCCAGAACTAAAAATGGCCGCCGGGGCGCCGAGAGACCGCGCAGTAGAGCCGATGCCGAGAAGCCGAGAAAACCCCGCTAAACGACGGCTGCCTTCTAGCTCCCCGGAACGCGCATGCGCAGTACGGCGGTGGGGACGCCGGGCCGCGCTGTCTCTACCTGCAGGGAAGGTAAACAGAGAAAAAACAAGGCACCCGCAGCAATAGGACGAAGGGTGCCGATCTTAAGGGCAGCAGCATGGAAATATGACAAAAGAACATTTTACTCCCTCTTATTAGTTATATATATATTCTTTCAAAGGGAAGAAAGGGAAGGAAAACAGAAAGGGAAGAGGGGAGGGGAAAGACATATGCTTCTTTCTTTCTTTCTTTTTATTTATTTTTTTTTTAAAATGAGAAATGGAATAAAATGAAAAATAACAAGTCTGGAAGAAAGGGAGCTGATCCTTTTGCGACTCCTTTGCCTTCATCATAGGATATGGTGGCAGACTGCGTTCCTGTGAGGAAACTCTGCAAGAAGACCCCAACAGATCCACAGAGGGGTTCCCAGTCTTATCAGCGCTGTGAGCGGCCCGAGAACAGGGACTGCGCACGGGAAAGGCTAAACCCGGCGGACGCTGCCAAAGGCAGAGGTATGGACATACTGCTACTCTTCACCAGCACAAGAGGTATGAGGGAAAAAAGGAGAATGTTGGGGGAGGGACTATGCTTTTAATTTATGCTATTCACTAGTCCTGAGGGAGGAGTCGAGGCGGAGCTCTATCACCAGTATGCTGCCATGGAGGCACCAGGAAAATGAATTGCATAACACCTAAAAAAATATTTTGACAGCAAGTCTAGCTTTTAAAAAATAGTACAAAAAAAGTATCTCAGACCTAATTTAAAAAATAGCTTCACTTGCTGCAATGCGTATCTACTTTGTAGTGCTCCTCCTTCCCTCGTAGACTTATTGCTCTTTTGCTTCCAGCACCAATTCTCTTCTGGGTTAAATTACTTCTAGTGTCTGCCAACCCGCTGTCCCTGAAATGAGGGAACCATGAACAAAGCCACTTTGGGCTTAAAAGAGAATGCTGCAGAGATGTTACGTCAGCACATTCTCTGCAGTATTCTGGACCGCTTGTATTCACACTTTAATAAATATCACTTACAATTAAATGTTTCAGTCCTAAACCAGTGGCAGGGTGGATGGGGCCCGCTGTGCCCTCACACATTGTTCAACACGAAGTGTGGGAAAAAAAATTCAATACCCTCTTTTTTGTGTCATCTGCAGCAGTGTTAAGATCTATTCTATGTTTGTTTATGCTGGGGTGCTGAAAGCCAGTGGATGGTATCCACAGCGGGTCCCCATGGCAGGGCTGTGATTGGCTGTAGGACTTTTGCCTGGCCTACTGGACTAACGGAAAGGAAGAGGAGAGCCAAATCTGCAAAGACTATCATGATGAGTATAGGGAGAGGAAGAAGTATGCTGTGCAGAGTAGGGCTGTTTGTACTGTACTGTGAGACAAGGGGTCACTTACTATTGCACTCTGCATCACCACTGACCTCTGAAAGCTACGTCATTTACTCCTGGACCCAGACTCTGTGTAACCTACTACTGATCCCTGAACTCTGTAGTAAGTGATGCACCATTCAGAGGTCAGTAGTCAGTAGTAAGTAATGCAGAAGTCAGTAGTTTATGATCCTGAGTTCAAAGGTCAATAGCGATGCAGAATTCAGTAGTAAGTGCTGCATCAACCATAAGTGATCCAGATATTAGAGGTCAGTAGTGATGCAGAGGTCAGTAGTAAGTGACTCAGAATTCAGAGGTCAGTGGTAAGTGATGCAGAGTTTAGAGATCAGTAGTAAGTGACACAAAGGTCAGTAGTAAGTGACACAGTATTCATGGTTCAGTAGTAAGTTACGCAGTGACACAGTGTTCCGAGGTCAGTAGTGATGCAGAGGTCAATAGTAAGTGACTCAGAATTCAGAGGTCAGTGGTAAGTGATGCAGAGTTCAGAGATCAGTAGTAAGTGACACAAAGGTCAGTAGTAAGTGACACAGTATTCATGGTTCAGTAGTAAGTTACGCAGTGACACAGTGTTCCGAGGTCAGTAGTGATGCAGAGGTCAATAGTAAGTGACTCAGAATTCAGAGGTCAGTGATAAGTAATGCAGAGTTCAGAGATCAGTAGTAAGTGACACAAAGGTCAGTAGTAAATGACACAGAATTCATGGGTCAGTAGTAAGTTATGCAGTGACACAGTGTTCCGAGGTCAGTAATGATGCAGAGGTCAATAGTAAGTGACACACAGTTCAGAGGTGATTTAGAAAGTTTCAGATATTGATAAGTGGAAACAATGACACCTGTCCTATCTTGTAAAATAGATACTAGTACAGATGGATGTCACTGATACTTTTGGTGTAAGCTATCTGGATCATTATCACATACAGCTAATGTGTCTAACAAGACATGATATGCCAAGGGGTTGATTTACTAAAACTGGAGAGTGCAAAATCTGCTGCAGCTCTTAATGGTAGCCAATCAGCTTACAAACCCAGTTTGTTCAATTAGGCTTTGACAAAAAAAAACAAAAAAAAACTGGAGGCTGATTGATTTCTTTGCACAGCTACCACCCGATTTTCCACTCTCTAGTTTTAGTAAATCAACCCCATAGTCTTACTGCTTAAATAAGTGTTCAAGTTTTAAAAAAAAGTAAGATACTTTACAATTAACCACCTGAACCTTCTTCTAGACTAAACAAATATAAAACTGATGGCTTTAAACAACTCACACCATAGACGATCCTGATTTTTATCGGCATTTCTAGAGGGCATTTCAGTAATTCTGTTTTCTCTGAATTGGGCGAGGAAGATGTGGTACTCAGACATAACTAGATTAGCCACAGATGCTCCGTGGGCCCCTTTCATCATGGTAGGACCTACTTTTACAGGGTCTGGTATTCCATCCTGCTTTCCTTCAGTTGTTGACTTTGATGGCCCAGCTTTTGAGACTGAGGTCTTAAGAGAAAGGGGATTTTTGGACTCTGTCGTAGCAACTATTCTAGAGGCTAGGAAGCCATATTCTCATAGGGCAACCTTTCCCAACCTTTTCAGGACAGAGGAACCCTAAAAATAACTTTCTGGTCTCAGGGAACCCCTGCTAAAAATGACTATAGCTAAAACTCATTATGCCTTAGTATGATGGACAGTGGGGAAAAATACTCCTAAGGCCCCTTTCACACGGACGGATAGAATTGTGCTTTTAGCTGCGTTTTCTACTGCAGCTAACCGCACACTATGGCCCCATTCACACACTGCGTTTACCTGCGTTTTCATTACATGCAGTTTGGTACGGATAGAAAAAATAGAACTGACTGTGTCCAGGAGCGATTTAGCGCAGCTATCCGCACATAACCGCAGGTAATCGCAGTGCACTGTGTCAGCTGCGGATAGCAGCACCGAGCTGGCTCGCTCATCGGGAATGTAAAAATGTTTTTTCCTTTCCAGATGAGCGACAAGCACGGGGGTCCGACTTGGATCCCCACCAATGCCAGGCACTGTTTGGTATGAATCTCGAGGGGGAACTCTACGCAAAACTTTAAATAAAAAACCGGCATGGGTTCCCCTCCAAGGGCATACCAGGCCCTTAGGTCTGGTATGGATTTTAAGGGGCACCCCTTACACCAAAAAAACAGCGTGGGGGTCCCCCCAAAATCCATACCAGACCCTTATCCGAGCATGCAGCCCGGTCGGTCAGGAAAGGGGGTGGGGACGAGCGAGCGCCCCCCCCTCCTGAACCGTACCATGCCGCATGCCCTCAACATGGGGGGGTTGGTGCTTTGGGGCAAGGGGAGCACCCTGCGGGTCCCCCCACCCCAAAGCAACTCGTCCCCATGTTGATGAGGACAAGGGCCTCTTCCCGACAACCCTGGCCGTTGGTTGTTGGGGTCTGCGGGCGGGGGGCTCATTCACATAGGGTGGGGCGCCGGGATCTGGGAGCCCCCTTATTAAAGGGGGCTTCCGGATTCCGATAAGCCCCCCGCCCGCAGACCCCCACAACCAACGGCCAGGGTTGTCGGGAAGAGGCCCTTATCCTCATCAGCATGGGGACGAGGTGCTTTGGGGTGGGGGGGCCCGCACCCAAAGCACCAACCCCCCCATGTTGAGGGCATGCGGCCTGGTACGGTTCAGGGGGGGGGGCGCTCACTCGTCCCCACCCCCTTTCCTGACCGACCAGGCTGCGTGCTCAGATAAGGGTCTGGTATGGATTTTGAGGGGGACCCCTACGTCGTTTTTCGGCTTAGGGGTTCCCTTTAAAATCCATACCAGACCGAAGGGCCTGGTATGCTCTTGGAAGGGAACCCATGCCGGTTTTTTATTTAAAATTTGGCGTGGAGTTCCCCCTCAAGATTCATACCAAACACAGTGCCTGGTATTGGCGGGGATCCAAGTCAGATCCTAGTTCAATATGAGTCGGTACCCTGTCGGGTTGCTATGGAGATGGCAAACCGCAGCTAAACGCAACCGCAGCTAATCACACTGTACAAATGCAGCTGATTGCAGTGCCTGGTGTCTTGAATTTCACAGAAAAAAAATACATGCTTTTAACTGCAGCAGAATAGCCGTCCGTGTGAAAGGCGCCTTACACTTGTGGTTATTGGGAAGATTTACCCCCTTACAAAAGATCAATGGCGTCAGTAGGAACTTATGTGAGAACCCTGTTTGAGAAACCCTGTCATAGGGTATATCATCACACATCAGAAGCATATTTTGTGTGGTTTCAAGAGAAAGGATTGCATAACCCAATGGTAATGATTAGAAAGCCTTGTGACCTGAGATCTACAATACAGAAATAGGCTCTAAAAATGTGCACAACATTATCATTTTTGCTTAGAAGAAAAGAAGGCTGGACGGCTGCACTCCTATGCAATTTCTTTATTCAAGTTCCGGATACAAAGGTGAACTACAGGTATCAGCTTACATGTTTCACACCAAGGTCAGGTGCTTACTCATAGCATCATAAATTTTAAAATCACTAAAGTGGAGCCTGCCCCCACTGCCTGCCTTTATTAGGGCCAGGCCCTGGGGAAGCCATCCCTGCCAGGAGAAGACAGTGATTATTGCTAGTGGCTATACCAGTCGCTAGCAATAATCACATATAAGATCCAGCAGGATGGTTGTACCCAAGCTGATCATTCAGCATGGCCATACATGGTTCGAATCTTGTCCAGTTCCTGCTAAATCTGTCAACATTTGAACCGTCTATGGCAGGCCTTACCCTCACACATAACCCTATGCCTCACTCTAGCTGGCTATACACTGGTCAATTCTCATACAAACATTAGTATAAAAAATCTTGTTACTGCTTTGATAATGCCAACAGTGACTTGATAAATGTCAAGTACTACAAATTTTTTTTTGCTTTTAAATTCGATTTTGGAAAGAATATAATTTCCTGAGTAAAAACTACATACACTGTTGGAAATGTCTTCATCGAGAAAAAATTTCCACCCTGCTTCTTTGGATTTCCTTGCCACTACAGAAGAAACATCGATTTGACCCCACTAATGATTGGACTTAACCCTTTCCCTTACTCTCTGCTTGCCATACACTGGTAGTAATTTGTAACCACTATGCTAACCCTAAACCAGACCTTTACAATGAATCCCATAACACCTAACACTCTATTAAAAAACAAATCTTTGGGCAGCTAAAGCATTTCTATCAAATCTAGCTCAGAAAAGTTGATTCCTGAGGTCTGACTGGAGAAGTTTACAGTTCTAGGCTATGGCAGACATTTTGAAGAAGCCTCTGTCCAGAATGAACACTGTTTCATTTGAGGGGCTTCCTTTATTTATAGATCACTTTAAAGTAGATGTAAACCCTAACTGGCAGTTCGTTTTCCAAAGCACTGGCATTTTCTCTTTCTTATTGTTATAAGATATTGTTTTCTCCTTCTTTTAAATTTTTTTTTTTTTATCATTGTGTTTTTGATCTCTCGCAGTCTGTTTGCATCCACTTTTTGTCTACATGCATGTGTTCCAGTGGTGACTGAATGCCTTTACTCAGTCTGGGCTTTCTGGAAACAGTAAAAGATGCCTGCACAATAAACTATATCAGTGTTTTTCAACCTTTTTTCAGACAAGGCACCCTTTAAAATTCTGCACTCGAGGCACCCTATTGCAAAATGTAAAAAAACGAATTTAATAGTTTTACATAACACAGCAACATCCACACATGTAGGACACCCAGAAATGTATTCTTCCATATCACACTGGTATTTACTAGTATTCCAATATTTCTCTTTTGCCTCAGTTACTCTCCCTCACCCAATTAATGTGGCCCCAGTGTTAATGGAAAGGGACAAACAAGGATGATATATGGTGCCTGACGTCCTCCTCCTCAACCGATGATGTACAGTGCCTTGCAAAAGTATTCACCCCCCTTGGCTTTTTACCTATTTTGTTACATTACAGCCTTTAGTTCAATGGTTTTTTAATCTGAATTATATGTGATGGATCAGAACACAATAGTCTAAGTTGGTGAAGTAAAATTAGAAAAATATATACATAAAACTATTTTTCAGAAATGAAAAACTGATAATTGGCATGTGCGTATGTATTCACCCCCTTTGTTATGAAGCTAATAAAAAGCTCTGGTGCAACCAATTACCTTTAGAAGTCACATAATTAGTGAAATGATGTCCACTTGTGTGTAATCTAAGTGTCACATGATCTGTCATTACATATACACACCTTTTTGAAAGGCCCCAGAGGCTGCAACACCTAAGCAAGAGGCACCACTAACCAAACACTGCCATGAAGACCAAGGAACTCTCCAAACAAGTAAGGGACAATGTTGTTGAGAAGTCAGGGTTAGATTATAAAAAATATTCAAATCTTTGATGACCCCTAGGAGCACCATCAAATCTATCATAACCAAATGGAAAAAACATGGTACAACAACAAACCTGCCAAGAGACGGCCGCACACCAAAACTCATGGACCGGACAAGGAGGGCATTAATCAGAGAGGCAGCACAGAGAGGTAACCCTGGAGGAGCTGCAGAGTTCCACAGCAGTGACTGAAGTATCTGTACATAGTACAACAATAAGCCGCATATATTTGGGCTTTATGGCAGAGCGGCCAGAAGAAAGCCATTACTTTCAGCAAAAAAAAAAAATAGCACATTTTGAGTTTGTGAAAAGGCATGTGGGAGACTCCCAAAATGTATGGAGGAAAGTATTCTGGTCTGATGAGACTAAAATGGAAGTTTTTGGCGATCAAAGAAAACGCTATGTCTTGCGCAATCTCAACACATCACATCAACCAAAGAACCTCATCCCCACAGTAAAACATGGTGGTGGCAGCATCATGCTGAGGGGATGTTTTTCAGCAGTTGGGACTGGGAAACTGGTCAGAGTTGAGGGAAAGATGGATGGTGCTAAATACAGGGATATTCTTGAGCAAAAGCTGTACCACTCTGTGTGTGATTTGAGGCTAGGACAGAGGTTCACCTTCCGGCAGGAGAATCACCCCAAACACACTGCTAAAGCAACACTTGAGTGGTTTAAAGGGAAACATGTAAATGTGTTGGAATGGCCTAGTCAAAACCCGGACCTCAATCCAATAGAAAATCTGTGGTCAGACTTAAAGATTGCTGTTCACAAGCACAAACCATCCAACTTGAAGGAGCTGGAGCACTTTTGCAAGGAGGAATGGGCAAAAATCCCAGTGGTAAGATGTGGCAAGCTCATAGAGACTTATCCAAAGCGACTTGGAACTGGGATAGCCGCAAAAGGTGGCTCTACAAAGTATTGACTTTAGGGGGTGAATAGTTATGCACATTGACTTTTTCTGTTATTTTGTCCTATTTCAAAGTTGTGGGCATGTTCTGTAAATTAAATGATGCAAATCCTCAAACAATCAATGTTAATTCCAGGTTGTGAGGCACCAAAACACGAAAAATGCCAAGGGGGTGAATACTTTTGCAAGGCACTATTTGGTTGTTAGAACGCTGGCAGCTGAAGGTTGTAATGGTGCACATTGAAAACCTTTTAACTAAAAGGCAAACATATGCATATATTTAATATAATGTGTAAAAAAAAGCAGTGAACTGAAACAGAAAGAAATAAACCATGCAATATTAACACCTAAAAACAGTCCATATATCAGTTGTTCTTTTGTGCCATAATCTCTTTATTACCTGGTATTTACAAAAGCTGAACTTTACAAGCCCAGTTACTTATCTACTTATAGCAAAGGAGATTATGAAACAATAGAACAACAGAAAATTCATGTCCAAATACTTACCGTAATTTTCCTTTTCTGACTATCTCCATGGCATCACACTAACAGGCTAACCCCCCCCACTCCTCCCATTTAGTTAGGACCGCATGTCAATTAACTGAACAGCCCTCCCAGAGGTAACATTTCATAACTAGACACTTCTCAATTATGAGGGTGGATCCATGTAATGCAATGGAATTAGTCACAAAAGGAAACTTAATGAAAATATTGGGACATTCATTTTTCATTTTACTGGCACCTCTCTGGCAATAATCTAAACGGATTTAACTAGACAAACAAGGGAGGGATGATTAAAGCTGCAATAAATCCAAATCTAAAAATGTAACATATTGCAGTCTACTAATCATTGGACATGGTGGCTGCTTTAATTTTCTTTTTTAGGCTTTTTCCCCTCTGTATGAAAGAACAATAGAGACACCTTTGGACAGCAGTAATATACGTTTTAGAGGGGGGAATCAGATTTATACACACTACGGAATTTGAAGCCAAACTCCAACTAAGGCCGGTCATTGATGGAGCAAATTTTTTTTCTGCAACCACGGGATGCAGGAAAGAAATTTGCTTGATTCCTCCATCAACACAGACAGTGTTGATAAGGGAGTTCCTCCTGCTGAGCCATTGTGTTCTCCTGGCTGGCAGAACACAGTGATTATTGCTAGCGGCTAAAACAGCCGCTAGCAATAATCGCATATAAAATCCGGTAGGCTGGTTGTACCCAAGTTTAATGATCGATCAAACTGGGTACATTCAGCCTGCCCACAGATCAATTCAGCATTGTTCAACAGGAACTGGCCAAAGTTCGAACTGTCTACAGAAACAGTTTTGTTCCTTTTGTCATAAAGGTTTTACATAAATGAATAAAAGCTGATGGTTGTAAGCACCCCTGTCAGTGGTGAATAGTTTGTCTCAACTGTCTAATTGGTAAATCTAATTGTTAAATCTGCAGGATAGTTTGTTCTGTTGAAAAGCAACAGACTTACTGGCTAGATCACCATATGAAAATAAAAGAAAGAAAGATTAAAAAAAAAGAAAATTAATTCAGCCATCCCATGTAATAATTGTTAAGCTGCAGTATAATAAATGTTAAATGTTTGTTTTTCGGTTTAATACCGATTAAAACAAATTTTAATTTGAAGAGTTGGCTGCTGGAAGCCATTCAAGAAATCAAACTACTGCATGTAGAATAAGTGGTCACCTCCTCTGGCACAAGCAGAGATTTAGCTCTATAGGTCTTGTAAATCACTTTAATGATCCATAAAGTGAGCATTCTAGATTTCCTTTATTCTTTAATATTATTATTATTATTATTAATAATATTTATTCTTTATTCTTCTCCTACAGTTCTGAGCATAACATTGAAACAGCATCTCCCATATAGGCCTTGAAGATTCTTGCAATGTCCAGTGGATGAAGCTCCTGGAGAACAGGAAGAACCATTCCATGATTTACATGGAAGGTTGAGGCTACTTTTGTAAGAGATTGTAGCATTGGTACTGTAACTGCCCAATCTTGGTGTAACACAATGTAATTTTCTTTTCATTCGAGGGTATGCAATTCATATACTCTGGAAATTGAGGCTACTACAATCAGAAAAATGTTCTTTAAAGATAATAGCCAAAGACTACATGACTTGAGGGGCTACAAAGGTGCCCCTCATGAGATAGTCCAGCACCATAAGTAAATCTTACTTGAAGAACAGAGTTCCTCTGGCGGGTTTGATGAGGAGTGCTCCTTTTAAGAACTGTACCACTAAGGTAAAAAATCACTCACGAAAATAAAACATTAACAGCACATCTCAGTAATAGAAGTTGTGTCAGATAGTAGTGAACAATGCTTGCCTTAGTCTCTTACCCCTCCTGGAACTCATAGGCACCTCCGGCAGAGTTTGACGTTATCACGCCCGCCTGGAGAGTCGGCGGTGCTGTGCGATATGCTTGTCATACTATCTGTTTTATGAGTACCCACTTGGTTTATTAATAAATGTCTTTAAAATGGTACTTCACTATGGGATTTCCTTGCTCTATCCTTGGTTTGTGTTTTTGCTGCTGAGACCGATATAGGAGAAGCGATCCAATAACCACTTTTGGGGCATGCCAACACCTGCATGAAGATTTTGCACACTTTTGGTGGACTTTGATATTTAGTTTATATGAATTTATTATTTTTTGATTTGTTTGTGATACACTATATACAGTGGGGACGGAAAGTATTCAGACCCCCTTAAATTTCACACTCTTTGTTATATTGCAGCCATTTGCTAAAATCATTTAAGTTCATTTTTTTTCCTCATTAATGTACACACAGCACCCCATATTGAAAGAAAAAACACAGAATTGTTGACATTTTTGCAGATTTATTAAAAAAGAAAAAGAGAAATATCACATGGTCCTAAGTATTCAGACCCTTTGCTCAGTATTTAGTAGAAGCACTCCTTTGATCTAATACAGCCATGAGTCTTTTTGGGAAAGATGCAACAAGTTTTTCACACCTGGATTTTGAGATCCTCTGCCATTCCTCCTTGCAGATCCTTTACAGTTCTGTCAGGTTGGATGGTAAGCGTTGGTGGACAGCCATTTTTAGGTCTCTCCAGAGATGCTCATTTGGGTTTAAGTCAGGGCTCTGGCTGGGCCATTCAAGAACAGTCACAGAGTTGTTGTGAAGCCACTCCTTCATTATTTTAACTGTGTGCTTAGGGTCTTTGTCTTGTTGGAAGGTAAACCTTCGGCCCAGTCTGAGGTCCTGAGAACTCTGGAGAAGGTTTATCAGGACATCCCTGTACTTGGCCGCATTCATCTTTCCCTCGATTGCAACCAGTCGTCCTGTCCCTGCAGCTGAAAAACACCCCACAGCATGATGCTGCCACCACCATGCTTCACTGTTGGGACTGTATTGGACAGGTGATGAGCAGTGCCTGGTTTTGTCCACACATACCGCTTAGAATTAAGGCCAAAAAGTTCTATCTTGGTCTCATCAGACCAGAGAATCTTATTTCTCACCATCTCGGAGTCCTTCAGGTGTTTTTTAGCAAACTCCATGCGGGCTTTCATGTGTCTT